>NC_079166.1:53506546-53594046 GCF_947568905.1 Ostrea edulis | reverse complement strand
TGTCGAACCTTGTCTTTGAGGATACTATTCACAAACAATGATCGATTATAACAGCATCAAAATAAATCCTACTTTCCCTAGCAAGATTCGCACAGATTACATGGTCACAACATACTTTTAATGGAAATAATAGCGCATACTACATATGTATATATAAAAAATGTAGACTTTTATAATATCAAAGAAAATAGTTTATAAATGATCATTTGAAAAACATTATTATTATTATTATTATTTTGTCATAGAGGGTTACACATACGCCACTTGACACTTGACAGCGGTAGTAGATAACAAGTAAATATTATAACATTTTCCCTCGATTCAACTATGACGTGACGCATTTTTTCAAAAAGCGTGAAGTGCACTGAGGTATATCAAGAGTTATCTCCCTATTGTTGCAAACCTTACCTTAAAGCTGACATGAATTAATAAATATAGTATAATTCTATATGTCCGCCATATTTCTTTGCTAATCCGCCATATTAGTTGGATATTCTATTGTTATATGTATCAGGGTTCGCATGGTATATAAGGGGACAAGTTTTGCTACGCTTCATTTCACATCAGTGTCTTCGATTTACCTGTGCGGGTAGCTTCGACAGGTAACACGTACATCCCCGATACTAATTTATAGGACATCAAGAAGAAATGAAATCACGTTTTGAAACACCATGCAGTGCTCAAAATTACAATAAACATATCGTACAGTAGTAAATCATTCTAAAAGCTTTGGATAAATAAATATAGAATGTCTTTTCTTTACGTGAATGTGCGTACATTTGCAATAAATATGTCAAAACTATTCAAAAACGCGGAGAAATATTTCATCTATTATCTAGATCTATTGATGAAACGGAATAAGCAAAGGGTATAAAATCTATACCATTCACACTTACTTCAAGCAAAATGCAAATACATAAATGCTACTGTACGTATAAAGAAGACATGGTCATGTACGCTCGTCATGAAAAAGCATCGAATGCGGATGACTATTTACCTGGGTCTACTCGTAATATCTGTAAAGGACCGAGGATGAACAAATGTACGTGTACACTTGTCGAAAATACTCAAAGTAGTAGTAAAACTCCCTTTATTAGCATAATCCATGAAACAAAACGATACACTCCATTTGTATTTCAACAGTAAACAACATTGTCCATTGTACAGACTGCGACACACTTAGCCCGTGCCGATCAGCTATCTTCAATCAGGGGAAGTATCAGAGTAGAATAGTTACCCTGTATGGTGCATGAATCCTTATACCGTATTATTTACTTGTCAGAGTATTGCAGATTTATAAATCAGGATATCATTTAGGTACATAAATCCTTTGTGCAAAGATAATTTGCATATACAACACTGCATGAGTGTATGGAGAGAGAGAGAGAGAGAGAGAGATTCAAACGATGATCTTGTAATAATCGCGCTCTTATTAAGACAAATGATATCGTTAATTCAATATAAGAGAACAGTAACTCAATATTGCTCTCATTAATTGATAATACAGATTTATTTGATTCATTTAAAGCACGCAATAATTAAAAATTAAACATATCTTTAAATAATGTTATTTTCAATTACTTCATTTTATGCTAATTCGGCGCTCAATAGATCTTATATATCTATGCCATTTTGCTTTATTACATTCTGCGTTGAACTCGACGCAAATTGTAGTAATGCAAAATGTAATAATTGAGAGTTTATCATATGCGTAGTTATCAAGCACATAGAATTGCTTTTTTATTTAAACATATTTTATTGAGAAGCTCAACAGGATTGGGCAACAGGCATAGCCTATGTAGGCCCTCTCCCAAATACAAAGGTCAAGTACAAAGTACTTAGAATCAAGGGGAGGGGACAAGAGTGTCTGTCCCCCACCTTTGATAACAATATCCATTTTTTTTTCTAATGTTTTCCGCCACACTCAACAATTTTTCAGCTATCTGGTGGCACCCAGTTTTTGTTGGTGGAAGAGAGAAACCAGATACAATGTGCCTGGGAAGAGACCACCGACCTTCCGAAAGTAAACTGGGAAACTTTCTCACTAACCGGCGCGAGCGGGTTTCGAACCCGCGACGACAGAAGTGAGAGGCCGTTATTTTGTAATGCAAGTAAAAAATATATTGGGTGACAACGAACCCCCCCCCCCCCAAACTTGACCCCAGCTTGAAAGTTCTGATATAATAGTAGAAGACACACACCACCACCAATTAAGAAAATGAAGATATTATGAGGCACTCATAGTAGAGGATTCTAACCACCCCATCCCACCCCCAATGATGGAAGAAAATGAAGTGTACGGGGAAATTATTGAGGCAGTCAAAGTAAAAGACTCTTTTAACCCTTCATCTCCACTTTAGGACTTTGAACATCGGATAAAACATCTTGGTTTGTTTGGGCTTTTTGTTTTATTTTATTGCTGTTTTCGTTCATCTTTTTAAATTATTATTTTGAATGGCAAGAAATTTTGAAGAATCCAATTTTCCATTTTTTTTCATCCTGTTGTACCCCCCCCCCCCCCCCCCCCCCCCCCCCCCCCCCCCATGAAAAATGACGATACATGTCTGGTTATTACATGTACATTTTACTTTTCAACACATACATGCATACTAATTGTATGGTGTAGAATTGCACCCTTTACCAAGTTTTCCTTCATTTACACAGTGTAAGGAATGGTAAACCAAAATCACAAAACATAATGCATAAAGGCCAAGATAGTTTTAAGCGTAGGAACTTCATTCACGAATACATAAATACATGTATTCAGAAAAATCGCATGCATGCATTGCAGGACTATAGCATGTGTGTTTTAACGTTTCTGTAACATGCCATAATGATTATTTTCATTTCGTAGATCTGGCGCAATGGATATATTCTGAAAATAGACATACCGCTGTACGTCGAAATTTCATATCCAAATGTATTCGATAAGATGTTAGTATTCATAAATCAGTAAAATTCGTGTTGAGGTTTTATTTGATATGATACAGTGTCAATCTACTGTAATGCATTAGTAGGATATGCAAAAGGCAAGAGTATAAACATTTTCTAGTATCGATATCTATATGATCACGAAAAAACATCATATAATTTGTATCCGGATTCATATGCCGATTTAGATATCAATAAAAACAAAGCTGCATAGTTTGGGGGAGGGGTTTCTAATGAGTCTGATGAAATTAAAAGAAGGAACCCCACATTTGCATTCAAACTAGATGTACTTCAAAATTAATTCATTTCTGCTCTGACTGAAAGCATGATTCTAAATTCGGGAACGAATCTTGCATACAAAATAATTAATAGGGGAACACATAAATTCGAGCTCCTTTGGAATTTAATGAAATGCAGATATGCTCCTTTTTTTCAACACGAATTGATATGTTGTTTCAGGCACGTATACAGGGGGTTGGGGTGGGCAGGGAGGCTGGGCTGGTCTGCTCTCCCCACTTTTTTGACAATTTACTTTTTCCCGTTATTCTAACATACAAAGTCAGTATTTTCTACATGCAGTTTAAACTGGTATATATATATATTTTAAATTTGTAATGAATTCAATTATAAGCATCAACTCTTGTAAGTTTTTAATATATTGTCAATAACAAATTTTTAAATAGCTGGAATTTTTTAATGCTTGTAAGCTTGCCATTATATCAGTGATCAATTTTCTTTCCTTCTGTGAAATGATATTGTACATTGAAGTAGGACAGTCTCTCTCTCTCTCTCTCTCTCTTCTCTCTCTCTCTCTCTCTCTCCTGTTCAATCAATGAATATGGACATACAGAGACCGTAAATAATTATGTGGTTCCCAATGAAACAATAAAACTATATTTTCGTTTATACATTTTCTTTTATATGTGTCTTTGTGTAATCAACTGTTTATTATGGATTGCAAATGTAATACCCGCATTTTTAAACAGATGTATATTTTCGATCATTATTCCCTTATTTGTATATCCAAATTTGTATATGATCATCGATAAATTTTGAATTGAGCACGCAATATATCCAACCAGATGCTCAATGTATATGATTAGATTCCCGGTTTCTATCAACTGCAAAACCTCGACCAGGCAAGCATTCAATGCAGGAAAAAATTTCGACTCTGACATCTCCCCTGATTGAAGACACCCTATTTGGCACGAGTGAAGTGTGTCGCAGTCTGTATAATGGAATGACAACGTGTTGTAAAGTTCTAACGAGATACAAATGGAGTTTATCATTTTGTTTCGTGGATTTATCAGAATAAAGAGAATCTAATATTTTCGGTAAGTGCACATCTCCGATACCTGTTGAATAGACGTCCGTATTTGATACGGTGTTTTTTGTGGCGAATATGCCATGTGCATTACATATTATGCATATGGCATGGACCTGTATTTTGCAAGAATTGATATAAATAATATATTTTATGCTCTTTGCTTATTCCATTCTATCAGTATGTAATTGGCAAATGATTTCTTCGCATTTATTTCATAAGAAACTGCAAATACTTGCTTGCACTTGCAAGTATGCAAGAAAAACTTGTTTGTGCATTTTTTTTCTAAATTATCTAATCTTTCAGAATGTTGCATTGGTATACAATAAATATTTTGTAATTTTGAGCAAAGCATAATGTTTTAAAATGTGATTTTATTTGTTTCGCATGTCCCTATATATTACTATCGGAGATGTGCACTGGTCGAGTCCACCTAGAAAAATCACTCAGGTGTGACAATCACATTTGGGGTATATACGGGTAGAGTAAATTAGGCTACCTGAGAGAAATATGGCGGATAAGATGAAAAAGGTGTACGTATTTATTAATTCATGTCAGCTTTAAGCAAGATACAATCAATCAGTCAATCAAATCCTGATGGCATTCAAGATTCAAGATTGCTTTTGAAATCCAAAGGCCAAAAGTCAATGTCATTATTAAACTAAATACCTATTGCGGCCATTCAAAGCTTCATACTTATAAATTATATAAAATACATGCATGTTTTTATTTCGTGAATACAAGCGTGCATAATTTTCCAAACTGCAACTCGTTCATACGCATCTTTAGACTTGCTCAAGTCTCTATATTTAATAATCAGTGCTCTCTTTAATACTTTTTAATAATGCCAAACATGTATGTTTGGTGACATTTAAGTATGGTAGAGAGCAGATATTTAGATTTCTAAAACAGCAAAATTTGAACGAAATGATAAAGTAATAAAAACAACATACAGACTTGAGCAAGTCTAACGCATCTTTGATGTATAATATTTTGAAATTATATAATGTACAACTCTTTATGTTATATTATTTTAAAAAAGATGTCTGGCTTGTGGACTTGTATATTTATGATTGACTATCACATGTATATATCTTCCATTACATAGAAAACTTCTAGTCCTAATGTGTGTCAAAAAATTTGAATTTACTTAAATAATTTGTTAGAATGTTTACACTTTACATGTACATATTTACTTAACCTTTTGAGATCACATCGCATTAGAAGGGTTAATACCCTAAAATGCCCTTCGTCTCCTGAGTGACACAAGTCCTACACTGTAGTTTAGGCGCTAGGCGCCGTACCTAGACTCCTATCGCATATTGTCAAATAGTAAAAATAGGGTATATTTGTCGCCTCCGTGCCCCAAATCGGTGCTTATACTTACCCTTTTGAGGTCATATCCCAATAGGGGATAAATGCCCTAAAATACCCTGCGGTCACCTAAGTGGCACAAGTCCTAGTTTAGGCATTAGGCGCCGTATTTAGACCCCTATCGCATATAGTCAAATAGTGAAAATAGGGTATATTTGGCGCCTCCGTGCCCCGAATCGGTGCCTATACTTATCCTTTTGAGGTCAGATCCCATTAAGGGGATCAATACCCTAAAATGCCCTGTGGTCACCTGAGTGGCACAAGTCCTAGTTTAGGCGCTAAGCGCCGTACCTAGACCCCTATCGCATATAGTCAAATAGTAAAAATAAGGTATATTTGGCACCTACGTGCCCCAAATCGGTGCCTATATTTACCCTTTTGAGGTCAGATCACATTAGCGGGGTCACTTCCCTAAAATATCCCGCGGTCACCTAAGTGGCACAAGTCCTAGTTTAGGCGCTAGGCGTCGTTCCTAGACCCCTATCGCATATATTCAAATAATGAAAATAGGGTATATTTGGCGCATCCTTGCTCGACATCGGTGCCTATACTTACCCTTTTGAGTTCAGATCCCATTAGGGTGGTCAATGCCCTAAAATGCCCTGTAGTCACCAAAGTGGCACAAGTCCTAGTTTAGACGTTAGGCGCCGTATCTAGACCCCTATTGCATATACTCAAATAGTGAAAATAGGGTATATTTGGCGCCTCCGTGCCGCGAATCGGTCGCTATCCTTACCCTTTTAAGTTCAGATCCCATTAGGGGGACAATACCCTAAAATGCCCTTTGGTCTCCTGAGTGGCACAAGTCCTGCACTTTAGTTTAGGCGCTAGGCGCCGTACCTAGACCCCTATCGGATATAGTCAAATAGTAAAAATAGGGTATATTTGGCGCCTCCGTGCCCCAAATCGGTGCCTATACTTACCCTTTTGGGGTCAGATCCCAATAGGTGGGATAATACCCTAAAATGCCCTGTGGTCAACTAAGTGGGGAAAGTCCTACTTTAGGCGTTAGGCGCAGTACCTAGACGCCTATCGCATATAGTCAAACAAGAGGCCCAAGGGCCTAGAATCGCTCTTCTGATAAATTGTACAACCCCACCATTTCTATTCTTAGCCTCTTAGTATTCTAAATCTTTAGTTAAATCCTAAGAATTCAAAAAAAGTAGGTCAATGTGACCTACTTTTTGGTTTACACATTTTGAGAACCCAAGAAATATCAACTGACAAAGTTTGATGATTTTAAGCCAATTAGTATCTGAATATTGAAATATAGCTGTCAAATTCCAATCGTAGGTCATGGTGACCTACTTTCTGGTCAGCGAACTCCGAACATGCAAGACCCATCAACTGACAAAGTTTGATGACTGTAGGTCAAATAGTATCTGAAATATATAAATATAGCCGTCCAATTCCAAAAGTAGGTCAAGGTGACCTACTTTTTGGTCAACACCCTTTGAACATGCAAGACGCATCAACTGACAAAGTTTGATGACTGTAGGTCAAATAGTATCTGAAATATATAAATATAGCCGTCAAATTCCAAAAGTAGGTCAAGTTGACCTACTTTTTGGTCGAAACCCTTCGAACATGCAAGACCCATCAACTGACAAAGTTTGATGACTGTAGGTCAAACAGTATTTGAAATATATAAATATAGCCGTCAAATTCCAAAAGTAGGTCAAGGTGACCTACTTTTTGGTCGACACACTCCATTGACTCAAGGTGCATCAACTGTCAAAGTTTGATGATTGTAGGTCAATTAGTGACTGAAATATATAAATATAACTGTCAAATGCCAAAAGTAGGTCACAGTGACCTACTTTTTGGTCGATACACTCCGAAGACTCAAGATGCATCAACTGACAAAGTTTGATGATTGTAGGTCAAATAGTGTTTGAAATATAGTAATTTAGCTGTCAAATACCAAAAGTAGGTCATGGTGACCTACTTTTTGGTCGACACAAACCGAAGACTGAAGACGCATCAACTGACAAAGTTTGATGATCCTAGGTTTTACAGTGCCCAAAATATGCATCTAAAATTGAAAATGTGAAATTTGAATATCTGCAAAATTCAAAAAGTAGGTCACTGTGACCTACCTTTTTATAAATATGTTTCAAGGCCTCAAGATGCATCAACTTACAAGATTTGATGATTCTAAACCTCTCGGTATTTGAAATAACACATTAAAATATATCTATAAATGATAAGCCATAAAATTCAGAAAGTAGGTCACGGTGACCTATTTTTCAGTTGACGCATTTCAAGGTTCCATGCTCCACCAACTGACAAGTTTTGATGATCATAGGCTTCAAAGTGTCCAAGATATGCATCAAAATTAATTTTAAAATAAATACCTACAAAATTCAAAAAGTAGGTCACCGTGACCTACTTTTGAGACAACTTGACACAAGGTCCTTAGATGCATCAACTGTCAAAATTTGATGATCCTAGTCCTTATAATGACTAAAATATCTAAGATTTAAGGAATTTAAAAAAAAATTAAATTTAGGTCAACTTTGAAGTGACCTTGAGACCATACCCTTTGCCCCAGGGTAATGCCTTGAACAATTTTTAATCTACAACATATCCTCATCCTTATGTGTAAGTTTGGTGATAATCTGCCCTATGGTTCTTGAGAAGAAGATTTTTTAGCAACCACTACTTTTGTTTGTATTTTCCTGATTATCTCCCCTTGTTAAAGGGTCACATCCCTTTATTTAGTATGTATGAAAGCCCTTGGACCAATGATACCCTGTAACAAATTTGAAAAAAAATTGGCCAAGGGGTTCTTGAGTTATAGCCCTTTTTCTAAAAAGTTTACGCACACCGCACACCGCACAAATGGTCATAGCATTAGCTCTTTGAGCCTTTGGCTCAGAAGAGCTAATAAGGTATATTGTTCGCCCCCGTGACCGACACCGGTGCCTATACTTACCCTTTTGAGGTCAGATCCCATTAGGGTGGTCAATACCCTAAAATGCCCTGTGGTCACCTGAGTGGCACAAGTCCTAGTTTAGGCGCTAGGCGCCGTACCTAAACCTAGATCGCATATTGTCAAATAGTAAAAATAGGGTATATTTGTCACCTCCGTGCCCCTAATCGGTGCCTATACTTACCCTTTTGGGTTCAGATCCCATTAGGGAGGTTAATGCCCTGAAATTTCCTGTGGGCACCTGAGTAGCACATGTCCTAGTTTAGGCGTTAGGTGCCGTACATAGACCCCTATCGCATATAGTCAAATAGGGTATATTTCACGCCCTCATCCCCCAAATTAATGCCTATACTTACCCTTTTGAGGTCAGATCCCATTAGGGGGGAGGTCAATGCCCTAAAATATCTGCGGTCACTTAAGTTTCACAAGTCCTAGTTTAGGCGCTAGGCGCCGTACCTAAACCTATACCGCATATTGTCAAATAGTAAAAATAGGGTATATTTGGCGCCCACGTGCCCCAAATCTCTGCCTATACTAACCCTTTGAGGTCAGATCCCATTACATTAGCGAGGTCAATGTCCTAAAATACCCTGCGGTCATCTAAGTGGCACAAGTCCTAGTTTAGGCGTTAGGCGCCGTACCTAGACCCCTATCGCATATAGTCAAATAGTAAAAAGAGGGTGTACTTGGCACCTCCGTGCCCGAAATCGGTGCCTATACTTTTCTGTACCCTTTTGGGATCAGATCTCATTAGGGGGGTTGGGTTAATATCCTAAAATGCCCTGTGGTTCCCTGAGTGGCACAAGTCCTACTTTAGGCGCTAGGCGCCGTACCTAGACCCCCATCGCATATATTCAAATAGTAAAAATAGGGTATATTTGGCGCCCCCGTGCCCCGAATTGGGGCCTATACTTATCCTTTTGGGATCAGATCCCATTAGGGGTGTTAATACCCTAAAATACCCTGTGGTCATCTGAGTGACACAAGTCCTAGTTTAGACGCTAGGCACCGTACCTAGACCCTTATCGCATATAGTCAAATAGTAAAAATAGGGTATATTTGGCTCCTCGGTGCCACACATCCGTGCCTATACTTACCCTTTTTGAGATCAGATCCCGTTAGAGGGGGGGGGGGGGTCAATACCCTAAAACGCGCTATAGAGACCTGAGTGGCACAAGTCCTAGTATTGGCGCTATTCGTCGTACTTAGACCCCTATCGCATATAGGCAAATAGTAAAAATATGGTATATTTGCCGCCTCCGTGCCCCAAATTGGAGCCTATACTTATCGTTTTGGGGTCAGATGCCATTAGGGGGTCAATACCCCAAAATGCCCTGTGGTCATCTGAGTGGCACAAGTCCAAGTTTAGGCGTTAGGTGCCGTACCTAGACCCCTATCGCATATAGCCAAATAGTAAAGATATTGAATATTTGTCACCTCAGTGCTCCAAATCGGTGCCTATACTGACCCTTTTGTGATCAGATCCCATTACGGGGCTCAATACCCTAAAATTCCTTTGGTCACCAGAGTGGCAAAAGTCTTAGTTTAGGCGTTAGGCGCCGTACCTAGACCCCTTTCGCCTATTGTCAAATAGTAAAAATAGGGTATATTTGGCGCCTCGGTAGCCAAAATCGGTGCCTGTACTTACTTCTTTGGGATCAGGTCCCATTAGGAGGGTCAATACCTTAAAATGTCATGTGGTCACCTGAATGGCACAAGTCCTAGTTTAGGCGCTAGGTGCCGTACCTAGACCCCTATCGCATATAGTCAAATATTAAACATAGGGTATATTTGGCGTCTCCCCTCCCCAAATCGGTGCCTATACTTACCCTGTTGAAGCCATATCCTATTAGGGGGTCAATGCCCTTAAGTTCCCTGCGGTCACCTACGAGGCACAAGTCCTAGTTTAGGCGCTAGGCGCCGTGCCTAGACCCCTATCGCATATAGTCAAACAGTAAAAATAGGGTACATGTATATTTGGCGCCTCCGTACCCCAAATCGGTGCCTATACTTACCCTTTTGGGGTCAGATCCCAATAGGTGGGACAATACCCTAAAATCCCTTGTAGTCAACTAAGTGGGAAAAGTCCTACTTTAGGCGTTAGGCGCAGTACCTAGACGCCTATCGCATATAGTCAAATAAGGTATATTGTTCGCCCCCGTGCCCGACACCGGTGCCTATACTTACCCTTTTGAGGTCAGATCCCATTAGGGTGGTCAATACCCTAAAATGCCCTGTGGTCACCTGAGTGGCACAAGTCCTAGTTTAGGCGCTAGGCGCCGTACCTAAACCTAGATCGCATATTGTCAAATAGTAAAAATAGGGTATATTTGTCACCTCCGTGCCCCAAATCGGTGCCTATACTTACCCTTTTGGGTTCAGATCCCATTAGGGAGGTTAATGCCCTGAAATTTCCTGTGGGCACCTGAGTAGCACATGTCCTAGTTTAGGCGCTAGGCGCCGTACATAGACCCCTATCGCATATAGTCAAATAGGGTATATTTCACGCCCTCATCCCCCAAATTAATGCCTATACTTACCCTTTTGAGGTCAGATCCCATTAGGGGGGAGGTCAATGCCCTAAAATATCTGCGGTCACTTAAGTTTCACAAGTCCTAGTTTAGGCGCTAGGCGCCGTACCTAAACTATACCGCATATTGTCAAATAGTAAAAATAGGGTATATTTGGCGCCTACGTGCCCCAAATCTCTGCCTATACTTACCCTTTGAGGTCAGATCCCATTAGCGGGGTCAATGCCCTAAAATATCCTGCGGTCATTTAAGTGGCACAAGTCCTAGTTTAGGCGTTAGGCGCCGTACCTAGACCCCTTTCGCCTATTGTCAAATAGTAAAAATAGGGTATATTTGGCGCCTCGGTGGCCAACATTGGTGCCTATACTTACCCCTTTGGGATCAGGTCCCATTAGGAGGGTCAATAGCTTAAAATGTCATGTGGTCACCTGAATGGCACAAGTCCTAGTTTAGATGCTAGGTGCCGTACCTAGATCCCTATCGCATATAGTCAAATATTAAAAATAGGGTATATTTGGCGTCTCCACTCCCCTAATCGGTGCCTATACTTACCCTGTTGAAGTCAGATCCTATTAGGGGGTCAATGCCCTTAAGTGCCCTGTGGTCACCTACGAGGCACAAGTCCTAGTTTAGGCGCTAGGCGCCGTACCTAGACCCCTATTGCATATAGTCAAATAGTAAAAATAGGGTATATTTGGCGCTCCCGTGCCTCAAATCGGTGCCTATACTTACCCTTGTGGGATCAGATCCCATGGGGGGGGTCAATACCTTAACATACTCTGTGGTCACCTGAGTGGCACATGTCCTACTTTAGGCGCTAGGCGGCGTGCCTAAACCCCTATCGCATATAGTCAAATAGTAAAAATAGGGTATATTTGGCGCTCCCGTGCCCCGAATCGGGGCCTATACTTACCCTTTGGGATCAGATCCCATTAGAGGGATCAATACCCTAAAATACCCTGTGGTCACCTGAGTGGCACATGTCCTACTTTAGGCGCTAAGCGCCGTACTTAGACCTCTATCGCATATTGTCAAATACTAAAAATAGGGTATATTTGACGCCTCCGTGCCCCAAATCGGTGCCTATACTTACCCTTTTTAGATCAGATCCCATTACAGGTGTCAATACCCTAATATACCTTGTGGTCACCTCAGCGGCACAAGTCCAAGTTTGGGCGCTGGGCGCCGTACATAGACCCCTATCGCATATTGTCAAATAGTAAAAATAGGGTATATTTGGCGACTCCGTGCCCCAAATTGGTGCCTATACTTACCCTTTTGGGATCAGATCCCATTAGGGGGGTCAATGCCCTAAAATTCGCTGTGGACAGTTCAGTGCCACAAGTCCTAATTTAGGCGCTAGGCGCCGTATATAGAACCCTATCGCATATTATCAAATAGTAAAAATAGGGTATATTTGGCGCCTCCATGCCCGAAATCGGTGTCCATACTTACCCTTTTGGGATCAGATCCCAGTAAGGGTGGTTAATACCCTAACATGCCCTGTGATCCCCTGAGTGGCACAAATCCTACTTTAGGCGCAAGGCGCTGTACCTAGACCCCCATCGCATATAGTCAAATAGTAAAAATAGGGTATATTTGGCGCCCCCGTGCCCCAAATCGGTGCCTATACTTACCCTTGTGGGATCAGATCCCATTGGGGGATCAATACCTTAAAATACCCTGTGGTCACCTGAGTGGCACATGTCCTACTTTAGGCGTTAGGCGCCCTACCTAGACCCCTATCGTATATAGTCAAAGAGTAAAAATAGGGTATATTTGACTCCTCAGTGCCCCAAATCCGAGTCTATACTTACCATTTTTGAGATCAGATCCCGTTAGGGGGGGGGGGGGTCAATACCCAGAAATACCCTATGGGGACCTGAGTGGCACACGTCCTAGTAAAGGCGCTAGGCGCCCTACCTAGACCCTTATCGCATATCGTCAAATAGTAAAAATAGGGTATATTTGGCGCCTCCGTGCCCCAAATCGGTGCCTATACTTACTCTTTTGGGATCATATCCCACTAGGGGGTCAATTCCCTAAAGTGCACTATAGTCACTTAAGTGGTACATGTCCTAGTTTAGGCACTAGGCGCCGTACCTAGACCCTTATCACATATACTCAAATACTAAAGATAGGGTTTATTTGGCACTTCAGTGCTCCAAATTGGTGCCTATACTTACCCTTTTGGGATCAGATCCCATTAGAGGGGTCATTACCCTAAAATACCCTGTGGTCATCTGAATGGCACAAGTCCTACTTTAGGCGCTAGGTGCCGTACTTAGACCCCTATAGCATATAGTCAAATAGTAAAAATAGGATATATTTGGCGCCTCGGTGCCCCAAATCCGTGCTTATACTTACTCTTTTTGAGATCAGATCCCGTTAGGGGGGTCAGTACCCTAAAATGTCCTATGGGGACCTGAGTGGCACAAGTCCTAGTATAGGCGCTAGGCGCCGTACCTAGATCGCTATCGCATATAGTCAAATATTAAAGAAAGGGTATATTTGGCACCTCAGTGCTCCAAATCGGTGCCTATATTTACCCTTTTGGGATCAGATCCAATTACGGGGGTCAATACCCTAAACTGCCCTGTGATCACCTGAGTGGCACAAGTCCTAGTTTAGGCGCTAGGCGCCGTACCTAGACCCCTATTGCATATAGTCAAATAGTAAAAATAGGGTATATTTGGCGACTCCTTGCCCCAAATCGGTGCCTATAGTTACCCTTTTGGGGTCAGATCCCACTAGGGGAGTCAATACCCTAAAGTGCACTGTGGTCACCTGAGTGGCACAAGTCCTACTTTAGGCGCTAGGCGCCGTACCTAGACCCTTATCACATATAGTCAAATAGTAAAAATAGGGTATATTTGGCGCCTCCGTGCCCCTAATCGGTGCCTATATTTACCCTTTTGAGGTCAGATCCTATTAGGGGGGTTAATGTCCTAAATTGCCCTGTGGTCACCTAAGCGGCACAGGTCCTAGTTTAGGCGCTAAGCGTCGTATATTGAGTACTTTTTTGTCGGGTTCGTTATACGTACATTTTCTAAGCGATAAATATTACGAAAAATCCTTATTGGCCGCTAGCTTATTGTCCGCTAGCTTGACTTAGGTAGGTACAAATAATAATCATGTTGATTTTCTTTAGGTAAACCCAAATTGGCTATGTTTCTCTTTATTATAACCACAGCAGAGGTTACAATTCGTTCTATGTGTAAAGATGTTTCATTTTTGTTTAGTTTTATCGCTATCTTTCTTTTCTTTCTTTCTTTTTCCCCCTTGTTATGCCCCATAACAAAACCAATCCACCACGCATTTTATGGAAGACCAAGTTGAGAATAACCAATTAAAAATACTCACGGTAAACTACCAGGGTCTAGGTGATAAAAATAAGAGAAGAGATGTTCTAAATTATCTTAAAGCCAAAAATCACAATGTTTACTTTCTTCAAGATACACATTTCACAAATAGTGAAGAAAATGTTATACAATCACAGTGGGGATACAAGAGTACAGTTACCGCTCTGATCATTCTCCTGTAGTTGCATATTTTAATATCGTCGGAGGCCCTAAATTCGTTACAATCCTAGAGTCGTGTCCCTTTTGTTTTCCTCGCGTATCTCGCGAGATTTTATCCGAGGTTGCGCAATCCGTGAGAAAATTTTTACGAATGTGCTACACAGGCAGATGAAAACAAGCGGTATTCTCGCGAGATTATACTTACTTGGGTGAAACGTCACCAATAGATAATATATTTCCGGGATAATTGTTGGCGTATAATACACCATATTCAAATTCGAAAAATTAATCTTAATAAAATATTTTCTAGTAGATATAAAATACCTTACATATCCAATTACATGACGAATTTGGCTATGTACATTTTGAATGAAATTACACGGTATTTTTGGTAGGCTTTATATCAGAGACATATATATTATTTTAGGACTAATATTGACTATAAATAAAATTATTTTTTTCAATACAATATGCAAGAAAGTTGCCAGAAGTTTTACTGAACTTCCATTTTTGTTGCACATAAGAATTTTAAGAACATCAGACAGACACATAGCGTGGTTTTTTTTTCTGAAGGGGGGGGGGGGGACGTAGCAGATGATAACTCGCGATCGTCTAAAATTCTTGACTATCAAACGAAAATAAAAAAGGGACCAAAAAATCCATAACAGGTGTTCTCTATTCCAAACTTCAACACCATACATGTAAAGAAGGGGGCGGATGCGTCCTATCATGCAATGTAAGGGGGGGGGGGGTATTAGCCAGTGTATCATAATTTGCAAGGGATGATAATTTACTATGCATGTGAATATAATGGAAAATTCAACTTTATCAAAGTTAAAAGTATCCCGTCTCTGATTTAAAGCGCATGAGAGTAAAGGATATCAAATTGGAATGGGACGGTGGTAAAACGGATTTCTTTTAGATCCAGTGGTACGGTATGTATCAATATCTCTCCAGAGCTCATAGAAAGTAGAACTGACTTCAAAATGACTTATGAAGGTGATCGGTGGGGAAATAACATATTCTGGTGATATTACTGGTTCTACAGGTATATATTTTGTAGGCAGTGAAGGGGTGGTGGTGTGTACACAACATCTGTACACATACACTACCCACTTCACGTGTCTGTGCATTATGCAAGCACTAGTGTTTGCAAAACCTTTATAATACACATGAAAGACTGCATGGAAGATAATGGCAGGGATGTCACTTAGGATCAACAAGCTCCACTTTTAATTTGGTGTCTGTGCATCAAATAAAGTATTTCTCATCTCCCACAAAATCACAAAGAACACTATAACAAGAGATGGGAGATGTCTCTCATTATTCATGGAAATAATTGTCATTAACACTATATTCTTTTAGCCCCTTAACTGGCCCTGTGAAATGCAGAACCACATGACCTCTATCCTTGCCCTTGGTGACTAGGTATACAGACTGTTGAATAGCAGTTGACCTTTGCTGTTCACTACAACAACCTTTTTCAACACAACCAATTCTTTTAACACAACTTCCAAGAAATGCAATAAAATGGGAAAGTCTAACAGATTGAAACACACAAGAGTCAATGTACTATAATCATGATTTTATGCTTGTTTATAAGGAACTCCTTGAGAGAAATTAAAAATATTTTTAATATTTATGATCAAGATTCCTTATAGCCAATATTCTTTCAAGCTTAACAAGGTTATTATGATGTGCATTGAAAATAGTTATTCTTAAAAGGGCATTAGCTGTCATTTTGATACCACAAACTGAATTAAATGAAATTTGCTCCATATCATACATGTATATTTCAGTAATAACACCAGTATTTAATTTTTCAAACACCTTTTAACCCCAAAACAGGCACATGAATGTGTATGAATATCACATGAATTTTGGTAATTAAATGATTATTGTCTTGCAAGACAATAATTCGTCCTTATGTATTTCTGTACACTAAAAGTGACAATCTATTGTCGTTTTATTAGGTTTCTCATGTTTTTGTACAAAATAAATATTATTATTAGGCATTAATGTATATTCTTATTGAGAGATTTTGAATAAAAAGGTTGCCATCACTTTCACAGCTAATGCCCCTTTGACAAACTACATAGCATATCATAATTAGCTTGCTGTTAATGAATATGTAACTCTTAAATTAGGTTAAGAAAATTTGATACCAAAGTGCAGAATATTATATTGTAAAATGTACAAAGGTGCAGCCTTGAAATTTATTAAACATAACAATAATATGATTTCACAAAGTGTATTAATCAGTAATTGACAGTATCACTTATACCATTCATAAATGTATTTTAACATAATGCATTTAGTACTACTGTGTGCTGGATTATTTTTCAACCCCATGTAAATAATGAATTACATTCAAGGGCAACAACTCTTCTAGACACATATTCTGTTCTGAACACATTCTCTTCCATAGTCATAAGATATACATCATCATTTAAACTAATGTGTTAACATGTGCATACCATAGGAAAAGATTTCACACACATATATCATAACCTATTATCCAATGTGGAGATGTACATGGACTCCAAAGTTTAGATATTGTATGTCTAAAAATATATTCATTTGAAATATTAATAAGTACAAATGTACAATGTCAGCTACAATATGAGTTGAGGATTTTTTTTCAAATTTTTCATAGCAAAATCATGATGGTATGTAAATCTATCCAAATACATAAGGGTCTTAGTACAGTTTCCAGCACATCCATTCATATTCCTGGTCATCCTATCTCCAACAATCTAAACATTACTTAGTTCTCTCCATGCCAAAACACATAGGACCGAGACTCTTTCCAATCCACTTGTTCTATTGCTACCATCTTGATCTCATTCAAGTTTCTCCATTCTGCAATCTTTCTGCTTCTACTGTTCCTCTCCAGGTTGTTTTTGGTCTCTTAAATACCCTCTTCCCTTCTGGTGTCCAACCTAAAGCCATCTCACTGTCATTGTCACCTCCCCTCCATAGCACGTGTCCTATATAGTTCCATCACCGTCTCCTCAGCTCATTGTTTATTGCATTGATGTCAGTCCTGGCTGCCACTTCCCTGTTTTCCATAATTTTCTGCTACTTTATCCCCAGTATCCTCTGCAAGCATCTGACATGGTAAGCATCTATTGACTTTCCACCTTTTCACCTTCCAAGACATCGACATGCAAAATTTCTGAAAAAATAAATGCAAATATACCCTATGATAAATTTTAAATACATGCGTCTTAAACAGTACAAGAGGCCAAAGAGCCACATCGCTAACCGGAGTCACCTTGGCCCTGTCATTGTACAGCTGTTGTGATTTTAAAAAGATTTCAGTCTTTATTCCTATGAAAAATGTTGATCCCATATTGTGGCCCCAGCCTACATGATCTCCAAAGGATCACAACATTACTGAAAATGAATTCACATTACACAGAAATGCCTTAACACCAATATGATCGACAAGATCTTGCTGTTCTGGATAAGACCAAGGTCACAAGGTAATTGATCATGGTACATGTATGATACAAAAGATCTTGCCATAAGAAATCTATATACAAAATATGAAAGCTCTGTCTTAAATAGTTGAGATATTGAATAGGTCAGATTTTTATCAAAAGTAGGTCAAACTTCCAGGTCAAAGTCACAAGATCGAACACCGTTACATCACATGAAATAACTTTTCGTAAAAAATGTATATACAAAATATAAAAGCCCTAGGTTGTATGTAAAACCTTTATCCCCTATTGTGGCCCACCCTACCCTCGGGGCCATGATTTTAACAAAATTGAATCTGCACTATGTCAGAGACATGTCATGTAAATTTGAACTTTTCTGGCCCAGTGGTTCTTGCGGACATTTTTAAATGCCCCCCCCCCCCCCACCTATTTTTACATTTTTGTGATTATCACCCCTTTGAAGGGGGCATAGTCCTTCATTTCAATAAACTTGAATCCCCTTAACCCATGGATGATCTATGCCAAGTTTGGTTGAATTTGGCCCAGTGGTTTCTGGAGAAGATGAAAATGTGAAAAATTTAAAGACAGATGGCAGATACAAGGTGATTAAAATAGCTTACTTGAGCTTTCAGCTCAGGTGAGCTAACAATATATCTTTTAAGAGGTTTCAGCATATATATATATATCTTTTATCAATAATAACTTCTTACTCTGTCCCTTTTCTTTTCAGTGGAATGAAATCTGGGTTGTAAGATGGTAGATACATTTTTATCCATTCTTCAGCTTTCTGGAAATGTCATTTTGGAGTTTCAGACAGGCTTTGTTTCCTGAAATAAACTTTAATTTAAAAAAAAAAGTTTAGAATTTCTGACTTAATTTTGAACTACATGTATTTGGAATAAGTAAATATTTGTAATGTTCAAGGGACATTATATGGAACGAGCACGTGGGATTTTAATATCATTTATATGTATATACTTAGCTGTTACCTTCTCATTGCATGTGTCATGGAAGGATGGTTGTATAGGACATCATCTGCTGATTCACAATGGCCTTTCTTGTTTTCCTTGATATTTAGAGTTGCACTCCCTTTTCGTCTCAATTACATTGGTTTCCATCTCATGATCTGTCTGAATATTAAAACTGTTAAAAGATTTCTCATATGAGTTAAAATGTAGATATTACTGGAGACTATTATTTTCATATAATTTTTCCATTAACAAGTCTAAAAAATCTTGTATGCAGATGCTTTGTGTTACCACCATGATTTTGACCTTCAATTCTTATTGAATCTAATCTGGGTAGATCTACAGTTCACGTTTGCCTTTTATATTGTATCAAAATTATTTGCCTGCATCATTAAAATTGCATGTGATATACGTTATACATATAAATTACACCTTCTTTGAAAAGTAACATAGTCAAATGCCATAGTAAAAAAAAGATAATATGGTAGATCCATGAAAGTAGGTTCAAAGTAGCTAATCACCTCCATTATGATAGGATAAACTTCCTGAAGCTGGAATATGACAAAATTTTACTTATTAGATTTAGAGTTTGATACAATCTTTTTAATAGATAAAAAACACCCTAGACATTTATATTTACTAGTACCTTAATTTGCTAATTAATACATGCAAAGGTAGCAGTATGTATACTACATTCTTTGGTTGTGTGGCACTAGCATCTATTGTTTTCAAGATAAAAGATCTCCAACACCAGGGACTGAATCTTCAATTTATGCCATAAAGTAGTAGTTAGGAAAAACGAGTAATGTATAAATTCACTTAATTAAAGAAAAAGTAATTAGTTAGTATGATCTATCTCTGAATACCATAGAGGCATAGCAGGGTTGGGCGGTTAAAACCTTTCATATTGCACTTGAGCATTTCTTGTGACAATATCTTTCTACTGGTACCAAGATATTTGTCTTTGTGACCTTGACCATCTTCGGAATTGGCCATTATCGGGGGCATTTTGTGTTTCACAAACACATCTTGTTTGATACAAGTTTGGAGTGTTTACAAGTCCATCTCATTATAACCTTTTCTGTGATACTGAAAATAGCGATGAAAACCCAGCATTGCAATTTACTTTGTTACAATATGTTTACAATTTACATGTTCTTGTTTACAGTTTTAGTAGTTTAGAAAATTTTCTTTGCTAAAGAAAGAATTGGAGTGTTTACATATCCACTTAATTTTAACCTTTCATGTGTTATTGACAGGTTGTATTGTGCAATTCCAAAGTATGTCATTATCAATTTTCTCTTTAACATTTGGTTTCATTATGTTGGTCCATAAAATATAAGCTATTAAACATATATTGTCATATGTCAACCTATCATATGTTATCTTCCTGTTCTGTTGACATATTAAATTAACTTTGTTCCATGTCTTTATCTATATTTCTTTTCATTTACTTTATTATAGCATTCATGCTTTTTCACAAGCATTCAGCACCTGATTTAGCTATGAATATCTGAAGAGCTAAGTGCACAAGTTAAAATGGTGACCCTCACTTTAAGATACAAACCAAGAATATTGAGGTATAATAAGGAAGGAACTATCTCGGCGAAATGATAACCAAGAATATCGAGTTCTGGATCATATTGACTAAACAAAACTGGCCACAAGACTAGGAGGTCACAATACAAGCATTTCTTTAGATATTCGTTTTGGCCTCAAAACCATAAAAAATGAACAGACTTTATGAAAATTTCGATTTTGAACACTTCTTTTCTTATATCAAAAACACGAATAGGAAGTTGTACGTAAATCTGCAATTCAAGACCTATGTTTGGTTAACGTATTTGTCTGGAGAGTTTTCATATGAATTGTCATATTAGCATAACTGCACCATTTCTGAAAGTTATGCATTGAATAATTTGACCCCGTCTTTCAGTACTTTGATTCATTTTCTCTTCATCTCAGCAGCGTTACAAACTTTAAATTATAGAAATATCAGTGTCAGAATTATATTAAATTCAAAAGATTTCCCATTCCACAGTTTCTCTGAAGATGGCATGTCAGACAGATAGAATCATTTCAAAAGAGTATTGTTGAAACAACAACTAGTATATTGACAAAATTATTTAATTATCCGTTTTTCCTCTCTGTGTGAACATTTTTTGCTCCAAATATTGACCACGGAGCACCCTGCCATGCCGTCGGATCTGTCGTAAAAACGCTGATTGATTTATATATTCCTAATGTTTACTGGAAGCCTAAGCGTTTTGAAGAATGAGAAAAAAAAAATATTCTGATAATCTGATTTTTACACAAAAATAATAGGAATTTTAATCGGATAAAAACGGACATTAAAAAATCTTTAGGATCAGCGAATTTTTATAGGTTAGGTCGGGTTACCCGAAGTACAATTTTTTTAGGCCTTATATCTATTTAACCAAAACATAACTTTACACACATTAACATCGAGTAGATTTTGTAAAAGATCACTTCCGACCGCGACTTATCTATTAGAACTAAAAATAGAGATTATGTCATCACACGGTTCAACTCTTTAAAGTTATTTTTTTTAGTTAAGAATAAGATATCTTATGGTTTTAAACTAAAGTTTATTGTTTATTTGTTCAACACGACCAATCGGACTAGTCAATGTCTAGCTTGCTAGGAAAAATAGGACTTCAAAGCACGACAATTCTAAAGGTTCATCGTGTTTTGGGCAAATTTTTTCCACCGCGTTGCGTGGAACACGCATAAAACACGTGCCGTGTACTGTAGAGCTTTCATATTTTGATTTCTTATGACAAGACCTTACATTTGATATCATGAGTTTTACCTTGACCTTGTATCGTGGTTATATTTTGACCCATTAGGATAGGTTGGGGCCACAATATGGGGTAAAATATTGGATAAAATAATCCTTTTAAAATCACAATAGCTGAATAACAGCAGAATCAAAGTGACTCGGGTGAGCAATGTGACCCGTGGATCTCTTGTTTTAGAATATACATTTCGTTAAACTGAAGGAATGGGAAGGGGGGAGGAATGTAGACATATCCAGTAGGCCTATTTGGTGCTTAATTCTGTCCAAGTAATGGTACTATTAATACCAAAACTTTCATGAATAATCTGTGAAAAAATTCAATAACAGACACATGGGAACAAGAAATTAGTCCTGAAATTCATTTCCTTAAATTTTATAGTTCCACTATAATTTAATAATGTCATTTAAAAAAGGGGCAACATTTTGATCAAACTTTGCTTGTTAAAATAACCAACTTAGCAGGTAATGATAACAGGACGGTCCCCCTCTCTCTTCTTAAAAAACAGATTTCAACAGAAAAATTACATTATAGAGATATATACAGATTCGATATACTAAATTAAAAACATGTTCTGTTCATTGACATCTGATGTACAAATTTTTGTACACAGTGTGAAAGGATTACAAGTTAATGATTACATGAGTTGGTTGTTCATGTAAAATCTGGCATATTCAATGTGGTTTGTTTGGTCGTCAATAATATTGATAAAAAGTAATAAAGATCGAAGAATCACTCATCCTTATTATTTTGATCTAAACTGAGATATTGTGGACTGCGAAAATTCACATACCGGACACATAAATATATTAAATGACTAAGAATTTTGTACAATCATATCATTTGTTAGCTCACCTGAGCTGAAAGCTCAAGTGAGCTTTTCTGATCGCCTATTGTCTGTCTCTCTGTTCGTCTGTAAACTTTTTACATTTTCAACTTCTTCTCCAGAACCACTGGGCCATGCAATTATAACCAAACTTGGCCAAAAGCATCCTTTGGTGAAGGGCTTTCAAGTTGTTCAAATAAAGGGCCATGCCCCCCTCAAAGGGGAGATAATCACAAAAATGCAAATATAGGGAGAGGTCATTTAAAAATCTTCTCAAGAACCACTGGGCCAGAAAAACTGAAATTTTCATGAAAGCTTCTTGACTTTTACATGCGAATATATAGGGAAGATATTTAAGTCTTCTTCACAAGAAGCATTAGGACATAGGAGTGGAGATTTATCTGAAAGCTTCCTTGTATAAAGTAAATTCAAGTTTATTTCGATAATGACCCTTGGGGGTTACTAAGGATGAGGCCACAGATTCAAGTTTGTTAACATCATGGCTCTAGGGCACATTGGGGCAGCAATAGGGGATCAAAGTTTTACATACAAATATAAAGGGAAAATCTTTAAAAATCTTCTTCTCCAGAACTATATACTGGACCAGAAAAGTTGACATTTACATGAAAGCTTCCTGACATAGTGTAGATTCAAGTTTGTAAAAAGCATGGTCCAAGGGGGTAGATTGGGGCCGCACTAAGGGTCAAAGTTTTACTTGTGAATATGCAGGGAAAATCTTTAGATAAGGGCCAAGGTGACTCAGTTGAGTGATTTCATCGATGTGGCCCATGGGCTTCTTGTTCCACTTTCAACCTTTAATACTGATACAGTGTAAGTAAGTCACATGAGGGTGGAGTTACCTTAACCATAAGGCCAATTCAACTTAATTAGTAGATTATCATCCAGGGTCACCATAGAGTATAGGATGGGTGGGAGGATTTAATTTTTATATTCTGAGAAAAATATTAATGACAAACGAGTTTTTGTCAACAGAGGTGCATCATTTAATGCCAGATGGATATCAATCTACTATGCTTATTTCACAGACGTATTCCAGGTTAAGCTTTAATTTCAAACACAGAAAGATACCAAACTTCTTCAAAATTTACGCCCGTAAGAACGTGAGAAATTGAGAAAACCATATCTATTTTCTTCATGTGGTTTTACACATTGCTATACCGGAAATGAAAACAAGAAGTGTAAATAACGGAGTCGGACATGAACATTTTCCGGAAAACGTAAGTTTCGCAAAATAAAAATATTTGGGGCGGGCCGATTTTTGAGGGGCGGGCGGGGATGATAATCTATAAATTAAGTTGAATTGGCCTAATTCAAAAACAGTTGGTGCAGGTATTATCAAATCTGTCAAGTCGAACGAATTTCCCCCACAACGGAAGGGTATGAGATCTAAAAAGTATAAAGTGATTATAGAAAACTGATTTATAAATAACTGAAGTAATAGTAAGTTCTTATCTGTTAAAAGGGTCTACAGAGCTTGTGTTGATCTGTTGTATGTAATTTAGAGCCGACTGTCAATTTTTTAAAACTGCTACGGCCATGAGCACCATGCATGGGTAATCTCTCTCTACTAGAGCACATTTCATACTGACTTTCGTATTCTTTTTGTTATCTCAACAGGATTTGAATTTTTCCTTTCTACCAAAGGAAGACAATTCCTAGCCATATGAATGAAGTAGGAAGATGGTACTCTGTCAGTGAGGACAAAGACAAACACATGATGACACATGCTGATGAGAAACCTTACAAATGTGATGTCTGTGGAGAGGCATTCAATAGAACAGGAATCTTACAGAAACACATGAGGACACATACTGGTGAGAAACCTTACATATGTGATGTCTGTGGGAAGGCATTTAATAGGACAGAAATCTTAAAGAGTCACATGAGAACACATACTGGTGAGAAACCTTACATATGTGAAGTCTGTAGGAAGGCATTTAGTCAGACAGGACACTTACGGAGACACATGATGATACATACTGGTGAGAAACCTTACAAATGTGAATTCTGTGGAAAGGCATTTTGTCATACAGGAAACTTACAGAGACACATGAGGACACATACTGGTGAGAAACCTTACAATTGTGAAGTCTGTGGGAAGGCATACAATGACACAGGACACTTACATACACATATGAGGACACATACTGGTGAGAAACCTTACAAATGTGATGTCTGTGGGAAGGCATTTAATAGGACAGAAATCTTAAAGAGTCACATGAGGACACATACTGGTGAGAAACCTTACAAATGTGATTTCTGTGGGAAGGCGTTCAGCAACAGAGAAAACTTTAAGCAACACGTTAGGACACATACTGGTGAGAAACGTTACAAATGTGAAGTCTGTGGGAAGGCATTTAGTCAGACAGGAAACTTACAGAGACACATGAGGACACATACTGGTGAAAAACCTTACAAATGTGAAGTCTGTAGGAAGGCATTTAGTGATACAGGAACCTTACAGAGACACATGAGGACACATACTGGTGAGAAACCTTACATATGTGATATCTGTGGGAAGGCATTCATTGACACAGGGCACTTACATGCACATATGAGGACACATACTGGTGAGAAACCTTACAAATGTGATGTCTGTCGGATGGCATTCAATCAGACAGGAGACTTAAAGAGACACATGAGGACACATACTGGTGAGAAACCTTACAAATGTGATGTCTGTCAGATGGCATTCAATCAGACAGGAGATTTAAAGAGACACACGAGGACACATACTGGTGAGAAACCTTACAAATGTGATGTCTATGGGAAGGCGTTCAATCAGACACAACACTTACAGAAACATATGAGGACACATACTGGTGAGAAACCTTACAAATGTGATGTCTGTGGGAAGGCATTCGCTAGAACTGGAAGCTTACAGAAACACATGATGATGCATACTGGTGATTAACCCAGGAAATGTGATGTATGTGGAAGGGCATTAGAACAGGAGACTTGCAGACACACACGAGGATACATACTGGTGAGAAACCTTACAAATGTGATGTCTGGAAAGGCATTCAGTGACACAGGAAACTTAATGAAACATGTGAGGACACAAACTGCAGAAAAACTTTACAAATGAGATGTCTAGCAATGGGTGGTGTACAATTAAATATGAATGAAATGACTAACAGAAATATTAATAGATGGTGTGAACCATGTGAATATGCTGTTAAGTGGGAAACTGTTCAATATGTTATGAAATAGAACACATACTTAAGATAGTCCATAGTTTCTTTAAGAGGCACATTTCACGAATAGGAGAGGTACATTTCACTAACTAGTAGAAGAGGTACGTTTCATTAGTAGAATAGGTACATTTTATTAGTAGAAGTGTTACATTTCACTTTTAGAAGAGGTACATTTTTAGTAGAAGAGGTACATTTGACTTGTAGAAGAAGTACATTTCACTAGTAGAAGAGGTACACTTCACTAGTAGAAGAGGTACAATTCACTAGTAGAAGATTTACCTTTCATTAGCAGAAGAGGTACATTTCATTAGCAGAAAGGTACATTTCATTAGTAGAAGAGCTAAATTTCACTAGTAGAAGAGGTACACTTCACTTGTAGTAGATGTATATTTCATTAGTAGAAGAGGTATATTTCACTAGTAGGAGAGGTACATTTCACTAGTAGAAGAGGTACCTTTCATTAGCAGAAGAGGTACATTTCATAGTAGAAGAGGTACATTTCACTAGTTGAAGAGGTACATTTCCCTTGTAGTAGAGGTATATATCTTAGTAGAAGAGGTACATTTCACTAGTAGAAGTACATTTCATAGTAGAAGAGGTACATTTCATAATAGAAGAGGTACATTTCACTTGTATAAGAGGTACATTTCATTAGTAGAAGAGGTACATTTCATTAGTACGAGAGGTACATTTCATAGTAGAAGATGTACATTTCACTAGTTGAAGAGGTAGATTTCACTTGTAGTAGAGGTATATTTCTTAGTAGAAGAGGTACATTTCATTAGTAGAAGAAGTACATTTCATAGTAGAAGAGGTACATTTCACTGGTAGAAGAGGTACATTTCACTGGTAGAAGAGGTACATTTCACTAGTAGAAGAGGTACATTTCGTAGTAGAAGAGGTACATTTCACTGGTAGAAGAGGTACATTTCACTGGTAGAAGAGGTACATTTCACTAGTAGAAGAGGTACATTTCGTAGTAGAAGAGGTATGTTTCACTAGTAGAAGAAGTACATTTCATAGTAGAAGAGTTAGATTTCACTAGTAGAAGAGGTTCATTTCCCTAGTACAAGTAGAAGAGATACATTTCATAGTAGAAGAGGTACATTTCACTGGTAGAAGAGGTACATTTCACTAGTAGAAGAGGTACATTTCGTAGTAGAAGAGGTATGTTTCACTAGTAGAAGAAGTACATTTCATAGTAGAAGAGTTAGATTTCACTAGTAGAAGAGGTTCATTTCCCTAGTACAAGTAGAAGAGATACATTTCATAGTAGAAGAGGTACATTTCATAGTTGAAGAGGTACATTCATTAGTAGAAGAGGTACATTTCACTGGTAAAAGAGGTGCATTTCACTAGTAGAAGAGTTACATTTCACTTGTAGAAGAGGTAGAGTTCATAATAGATGAGGTACATTTCACTAGTAGAATAGGTCCATTTCACTAATAGAATAAGCACATTTCACTATTAGAAGAGGCACATTTCACTAGTAAAAGAGGTACATTTCACTAGTAAGAGAGGTACATTTTACTAGTAAAAGAGGTACATTTCACTAGTAGGAGAGGTACATTTCACTAGTAGAAGAGGTACCTTTCATTAGCAGAAGAGGTACATTTCATAGTAGAAGAGGTACATTTCACTAGTTGAAGAGGTACATTTCACTTGTAGTAGAGGTATATTTCTTAGTAGAAGAGGTACATTTCACTAGAAGAAGAAGTACATTTCATAATAGAAGAGGTACATTTCATAATAGAAGAGGTACATTTCACTTGTAGAAGAGTTACATTTCATTAGTAGAATAGGTTCATTTCACTAGTAGAATAGGCACATTTCACTAGTAGAAGAGGCACATTTCACTAGTAAAAGAGGTACATTTTACTAGTAAAAGAGGTACATTTCACAAGTAGGAGAGGTACATTTCACTAGTAGGAGAGGTACCTTTCACTAGTAGAAGAAGTACCTTTCATTAGCAGAAGAGGTACATTTCACCTGTACAAGAGGTACATTTCACTAGTTGAAGAAGTACATTTCATAGTAGAAGAGGTACATGTCACTAGTAGAAGAGGTACATATCACTGGTAGAAAAGGTGCATTTCACTAGTAGAAGAGTTACATTTCACTTGTAGAAGAGGTAGATTTCATAATAGAAGAGGTACACTTCACTAGTAGAATAGGTCCATTTCACTAGTAGAATAGGCACATTTCACTAGTAGAAGAGGCACATTTCACTAGTAAAAGAGGTACATTTCACTAGTAAGAGAGGTACATTTCACTAGTAAAAGAGGTACATATCACTAATAGGAGAGGTACATTCCACTAGTAGAAGAGGTACCCTTCATTAGCAGAAGAGGTACATTTCATAATAGAAGAGGTACATTCACTAGTAGAAAAGGTACATTTCACTAATAAAAGAGGTACATTTCACTTGTAGTAGAGGTACATTTCTTAGTAGAAGAGTTACATTTCACTAGTAGAAGAGGTTCATTTCACTAGTACATGTAGAAGAGGCACATTTCTTAGTAGAAGAGGTACATTTCTTAGTAGAAGAGTTACATTTCACTAGTAGAAGAGGTTCATTTCACTAGTACATGTAGAAGAGGTACATTTCATAGTTGAAGAGGAACATTTCATTAGTAGAAGAGGTACATTTCACTGGTAGAAGAGGCACATTTCACTAGTAGAAGAGGCACATTTCACCTGTAAAAGAGGTACATTTCACTAATAGAAGAGTTACATTTCACTAGTAGAAGAGGTACATTTCACTTGTAGTAGAGGTACATTTCTTAGTAAAAGAGGTACATTTCACTAGTAGAAGAAGTACATTTCATAGTAGAAGAGTTACATTTCACTAGTAGAAGAGGTGCATTTCACACGTAGAAGAGGTACATTTCACTAGTAGAAGAAGCACATTTCATTAGTAGAAGAGGTACATTTCACTGGTAGAAGAGGTGCATTTCACTCGTAGAAGAGGTACATTTCACTAGTAGAAGAGGCACATTTCATTAGTAAAAGAGGTAAATTTCACTAGTAGGAGAGGTACATTTCACTAGTAAAAGAGGTACATTTCACTAGTAGGAGAGGTACATTTCACTAGTAGAAGAGGTACCTTTCATTAGCAGAAGAGGTACATTTCACTAGTAGGAGAGGTACATTTCACTAGTAGAAGAGTTACATTTCACTAGTAGAAGAGGTACCTTTCATTAGCAGAAGAGGTACATTTCACTAGTAGGAGAGGTACATTTCACTAGTAGAAGAGTTACATTTCACTAGTAGAAGAGGTACATTTCACCTGTAGAAGAGGTACATTTCACCTGTAGAAGAGGTACATTTCACTGGTAGAAGAAGCACATTTCACTGGTAGAAGAAGCACATTTCACTGGTAGAAGAAGCACATTTCACTGGTAGAAGAGGTACACTTCACCTGTAGAAGAGGTACATTTCACTTGTAGAAGAGTTACATTTCACTAGTAGAAGAGGTACATTTCACCTGTAGAAGAGTTACATTTCACTAGTAGAAGAGGTACATTTCACCTGTAGAAGAGGTACATTTCACCTGTAGAAGAGGTACATTTCACTAGTAGAAGAAGCACATTTCGCTGGTAGAAGAGGTACACTTCACTTGTAGAAGAGGTATATTGCATTAGTAGAAAAGGTATTAACAGGCTTCGTATTTCGTGCGATTTGATGATCCGCGACTGTTAACTTGACGTGATCCAACTCTTTGGATCAAGTTACTGTAGTAATATATATATATATATATATATATATATATATATATTACATAAAATTCTTTAAATTTTCATCTTCTCCAAAACCACTGGGCCAATTTCAATAAAACTTGGTACAAATCATCCATGGATAAAGGGGATTCAAGTGTATTAAAATGAAGTGTCATGTCCCCTTCAAAGGGGCGATAATTGCTAAAATGCAAAAATAGGATTGGTGTTTGACCTTGTGACTTTGACCTGTAAGTTGACCTACTTTTGATAAAAATCTGACGTATTTAATATTTCCTGAAGTATATAAGATAGAGCTTTCATATTTTGTGTATAGTCTTAAGATTTCTTATGGTAAATTATTATAACATGATCTATGACCATGGTCTTGTCCAGAACAGCAAGATCATGTTGGTCACGATGTTGACCCTAAAATGAGTGATTTCTGTGTTATGTGAATTAATTTTCACTTATGTTGTGATCCTTTAGGGCAATATTGGGGGCACAATATGGAGTCCAGTTTTATCTTTTAAAAATCACAACAGCTGAACGGAACGGTAGGGTCAAGGTGATTTAGGTGAGCAATGTGGCCCATGGGCCTCTTGGGTGTTTTTTTTTTTTGGGGGGGGGGGGGTCTTGTAATCTATGTAAAGTCTATATTTTTCAAAAATGCTTTCATTTCTAATTTTTTAGCCATAGCGAAGTTGACCTACAGCACATCATCACAGAGAGACCGTGGTACAGTGTATTATTTCAGGAACATTCTTAATGCCAGAAATGTGACATGACGTGAAAAATGCCTTTCGGGGCTACAAAATGCTTTACTACACGATTTTTGATGCAATCTGCTGCATTATGTTCTTGAATGAATTTGACAAGAATGAATTGGAATCAGAAATAAAATTACCAGATGGTTTCCTTGACCAAAGTGATGAAAGCAAAATATCTTGGATGAATTACTTGTGCAGCAGAATAGTTCACAAATGGTTTTTCGATAGCAAGAATGATATATTTTGTGAACTAAGACATATTCTAGAGGATCCAAATCACCGAGAAAACTACTGGGTAAACACGGAGGAAAATGGTCGTTTCAAATGTCATTTTTGCGAAAAGACATTTGCTTTTGTAGGAAGTTTGAAAAGACATTTGCTTTTGTAGGAAGTTTGAAAACGCACGAATCTGTGAAACACCAGCATGTTACGAAGACTCCGGGAAAAAAACCACGACTCGTACTAGTAAGGAGGACGAATTAATGAACCATATGGTTCTTATATTCAAACTCATAGCTTTACTCAAGAACCTTGACACTGCTATTGATATGGCAGATGGTTGCAGATCTGTGAGGTCCGCAAAGTATGAGATGCCAATATTCAATCGGACAAACAAAGTCAAGTATGTCATTGGATGTGTACAGCTTATTGACTTGACTGAACACACTTTGATTGGGCAGCAGAGGGAGCGCTTGATAGCTAATCGGACAGTAAATGTACAGGGTGGAAGCAACAATAACATCGCTTTAGATGAGTATCTAGAAATCATCAACCGAGACAGCAAAAACATTGTATCTGGACATCAGACAAAGGAGAGCATTATCAAGCATTCCAAGCAGTTTCCACATTTAGTCAATTACGTGAAGCACTTTGATATTGTTTCCGAGATTAAAGCGCGGAAGGGATTTCACAAACTCCCAAACTATAAGACAGATGTAGCAAAAGTTATCAAAGAATTTCTAGATATCAAATGCTTAGTGTTTCATCCAGAGAGAAAATTACATTGTAGAGATCTCTGTGTGGACAGGGACCCCTTTTACAATTCGGAAAAAGGGTTATCAACTATGATCCATAGACACAAACCACTGACTCCCTTCAGTCGATTGAGGAATAAAACATTCTAACATGTAAATTGCCTTTGTAATACATGTACTATTACATGTACATGTATTAATAAATAATTGTTGATGTAGTTTTCAGTTCCATATTTGTTCAAGGGAAGTTACTGTTTCTTTTATGGGCAGTTAAGGTAGCTCACTACACCAAGGCTTGCAATCTTATATGACACTATGTCACAAGATGACGATTTTTTAAAATCCAAAATTACATATTTTCTGCATTTTTGGCACATGTACTTATTATATATCATCATATCATTCATAATTAAATCATTTTGTACTAATTTGAAATTTTTTTAAAGGCATAATGAGTCCCCTAACACGCTTAAGGGTCTTCAAAACAGGAAACTCATCTTGGTGATGTTCTACTAGAAAAACAAAATATAAAGAACATTGTGGTACAAATTTTGCAGAATTGCAGCTGAAATGGAAATTTTTTAGTAGGACATTGAATTTCTTTTCAATTGAATTATCTCTGTATAATTGATTATCCTTAATGCTAAGACTATTGTATTCAATATTTTTGTGTTGAAAATGGAACTTGTAAGAAATTCATTATCATTCAATTCCTAGATGGACAAAACGGAAGGTAGATTCCAATGCTATTATTCACTTTTAACGTCTTCCATCTCCTCCCTCAAACAATCACTCTCCCTCAATGTATTTTATTATTTCCTGTATGAATGTACTGTATACTGCAAAATGTGTTGTCCTTATTTTGCCCAATTTGGTCCTCAGGACAGTAGAAGGCTTTCAGTCATAATTTTCAACGATAAAATGCAAAAAAAAAAGTTAACACAGATCAAACAAGTTTACAGTATATTTACAGAACATTAACAACTATTTAAAATGGTCAAAGACTACATTCTTCTACATCACAGGCTTCAAAAGTTTCACAAATTTCATTATCACTGAAGCGGTTGTCATCAGAAATATCATACTCATAATCTACAGTGTCACTTCCACTGGAAATATCAGAATTCACATATTCATTGCTACACAACTTTTCTAATTGTAAAAGAGAAGACTTATTACACTTGCACATATCTACACATATATCGCAACAAGTATGGACATTCATATCTTTTTCAAGTTGAAATAAATCGGCATCGGACATGAAATTGTTCATTAAATTCTTTCTACGACAACTTTTGCAAGAAATAAAACTTTTTATCTCTTGATCAACATTTCTGCATTGGTATGAATTGTACATTATCATTGCAATGGATTGTTCACCATCCCTTCCTCCTCTACCTATTGACTGTATTAAATCAACTACATTTCTTGGAGGTCCATATAAAATAACTGAATTACATTCCACAACATCTATACCCATTCCTAGTGCTGATGTAAATAAAATGACTCTTTTTTCACTACTTTTTGTTCTCAAAGCTTCAACTATAAGTTTCTTATTTTCATCTGGTGTTTCTGAATGATACATATCAATACATTTCGCACATTCAACAATTTCTCTTACAATGTAGTTCTACAGTTTTGATACATCAGATATTGAATTACAATAAATGAGTGTTCTAGGGAATGCTTCTCGAAATGAATTCAATGATTCCATTAACCAGTACATATCAGCTTCAATGTCTTTATCAACTTTCTTAACAACAAGTTTGATATTGGACTTGTTTGGACAAATTATCACTTCAGTGGTTTGGACAGGATCTAATCCCAAAACCTCGGACACATGGTTTTTAATTTTTTTGGTACATGTTGCACTTAAGGCAAGGAGATTCGCTTGTGGACATAAAGACCTCAGTTCTCCAAGGTAACGGAACCATTTCCTGAATGCAACACTTTCGTGGACTTTCACTTCACCACCCCTACAATATAAAGACAATACATATATGTATTTGAAGGGGGCGTAATAAAAGGATGCAAAATTAACAATGAAGGATAAAGACCATAACTTGCATTTAAGTGAACAATACTTGCCATTCATAAATAGTATGGAATTCATCAATCACAATCACTCCAATATTGCATTTCTGTAGCTGCTTTCGAAAATCATGGTTTCCAACTAGTGTTTCTGGTGAGGCAAACAAAATATCGAAATCGCCACTCAGTATCCTCTCATCCACGTCTTTGCTTCTTCCTATGAAAAAGATTTACAAATGATGAAACTTGAATACGTACATGTATGATGAGGAATGTAAATCATTTTATGTTTGTTATTAATCCAAGACTACTCTGCCACTTACTACCCAGGATTCCTTTTAATAGGGATTTATCAGTAGTACTCAGTACCTTAAATTCTCAAATTGGCTGAAAAATTTATTCCGATTTTACCAGGTGTAGCAGAGGAAATCCGAGATTACAGCACAGGGACTCATCATAATTTCTTTGTTTGATTAAAATTTTACAACTATTCTAGTTTACAATAGATGGGATCAATTCATGACGATCCCTGAGATTATTACAGCAGCTAGCAAAGGATTCTCCGATTAATGTATTATTTTAAAATGCAATTCAAACAAAATGTACACATACCTTTATAAAGTACCCTCAATCAGTCAATCTTGTCCAGACGTTTTACTTGGTCCTCCATAAGAGCAACTAACGGGCTACAAACAATAATCTTGCTCTCGGCATGAAAACAAAACTCATTCCAGTCCTTGTCAACTGACCAGCGTGGTAAAGGTAACAGGATCTGGTATGGCAAAGTCTTGCCAAAACCTGTCGGTAGAACGGCTATGCAGTTTCTTTTAGCAAGCATACTTTTCACTAATGTCTTTTGTTCTTCTTTTAAACATTCTATAGAAAAGAGTTTACACACATCTAACAACACTTCTTCAAATTTGTCCGACGCCATCTTGACGTCAGATCAAATTTACTGAAAATGTTATCTTGGTTCAGATCATTGAGAAGTTCATCTAAGGTCGGCATAATATTGCGTTATCTCACTATTGCCTTGTTTGGTTCTCTCATGTCTACGTATAGGCGGATTTCTTGACCTTTTTTGATGGAGTAACGATTGGTGATATTCATGGAGTCGGCTCGTCTTCAACTTTTTCTATGATGTTTTCATCTACCAAGTGTTTAATTTCAGCTTTTGCTTTGTCACGCAGATGAAAAGGTGTCCCCTGTAGCGCAAAGCTACTGGTTTAACATCTTTGTTTATGTGTAATTTGACTGTTTTATTCTTTACCTTCCCTGTGTCATTGAAGAGATGCTGGTACATGTACTTTTCGATCGGGTTGGTGACTCTGTTGATTTTGTTAATGACTTGGACAAGTCCAAGGTCCGACGCAGACTGAAATCCGATAAGAGATCCATAGTTCCCTTCTACAAGATGAAATCTGCAGATATCATGTCTCATCTTTGTCTCCACCTTGAGTTTTAGAGTCCCTAGAGTTTTCAATGGATTACCTCCTCCGTACATGTATGGAAGTAGTTTTGGACCTTATCTCTCTTCACTTTAGGTAGCCCCATTTTTCCATAGGTTGGCTGGTCGATTATGCTGATCACCTGTATCAACTAGTAATTCTGATGTTATGTTGTTCAGTTTCACTTGAACTCTTAATGTTTTCAGTACTTTTGGATTTTGTTTTGCTGTTTTAATGCTGTATGCGCATTCATCGAATCCACTGCTTGATCTGTCTTGGTCATAATCTGTTTCATAGTTCACAACCTTTACTGGTTTGGGTGGTCGGGTTTTTTGTTGTTCTTTTTTAAACACATTCTTTCGAAATGATTTTCCTTTCCGCTGTAGTTGCACGTAGCACCCATAGCTTTATATTTAGATTTGTGCGGCCATATTCCGCCACATCTTAAACATGTGTCCTTTTGTAATGAATTTGGCCTTGGTTTTGATCTGTAGTGAGGTTTGTCTGGCTTTCTGTTCCTTGACCTTCCTCTGTCACCTTTAGATGTAGGTTTTCTGTTGTTTGTATTTTTTGTGGTGATGGCTTTGGCAAATCCTAGATCCCTCTCAATTTGGGCTGAATATTTGTCATCGACCTCCCTAGTTCAAGTAGAGCATCTTGGTCTGTGTATTTATCTGGTTCTCTGAAAACTACTCCTTAACTGGGGAAGTTGGCAGTGTGAAATCAGTTGTGATATGATGCGATCATTTGTGTTTGTAAACGAACAGTACCTAGTAGGATGTCGCAATTCTGTTATATATTCATCAAAAGTTCTTTCTTTCTGTCTGCATGCAGTAAATTCATGTTCTGCAACCAATTCGTTTTTCTTTGGTGTATTCATGCTTTTGCTTCTGCGAATCTCCTTTAAAATCAATTCGCATCGGTTATTTGCAAATAGGTCGTCCTCAGTGCAAATATACTATCAAAATACTATTTACTTTTGATAAAAAGCACACTTAAGTTATCTGTGTCCAATGTGTTGCACACCTATGTATAAAACAAGACTGAAAACGCCATATTTTCCTTATTCGTTAAAATTGTTAATTCTTCGTTTTACATCAGTGAAAATAAAAAAAGCATCTGACAATTTCTTTTTGTATAGTTAATTTTACATTACATAGTTAATTTTTTGTATAGTTAATTTTTCTTATACATTTATAAATGATTTTTCTTTTCATAGGTTTTTTTTTTTTTTGCATAGTTAATTTTTCTATGTGTAGTTAAATCTCTTTGATGGTTCAGTTTTCTTTGTATAGTAATTTTTTGTTTGCATAATTAATTTTTCTTTGTATATTTTATTTCTCTTTGTTTAGTTGATTTCTCTTTGTATAGTTGATTTTTCTTCGTATAGTTAATTGTTCGTTGTATGGTTAGTTTTCCTTTGTATAGTTAATTTTTCTTTGTATTGTAAATTATTTCATTGTATAGTTGATTTTTCTTTGCATAGTTATTTTTTCTTTGTATAGTTATTTTTTCCTTCAATACTTAAATTCCCTTTCTTTGTATAGTTAACCTTTCTTTGTAAAGTTATTTTTCAGTGTATAGTTAATTTGAAATTAAGAAATTGGTTTACAGAAGATGAAGGAAGAATCGTAATAAGTCAATCAAATGATAACGAAGTTTAAAGGCAATACTATTCTATTGTAAATTACCAGCATGCTTCATTCATTCATTCAAATAACGCAAACTACATCATTTGTAACTAACTCTTACCCCGTCTACAAAAGTAAATATGCAGTGTAGGGCATTTAATATGAATAAAACACACAATATTCAATGACTTACACTCAAAGCAAGCAATTCCAATCCTTTATAAGATTATATTTGAAGACTTTTATGTGTATCTATGCATGCCTGCCCATGTTCATAGTGGGGTAAGACTTCTTTGAAGAAAGTGCGTGAATGATAAAGCTTAAATAAACCTGAGGTTTTTGCATAAATTCTTAATCAAGATCATTTCAAAGTAACACTAATCAATATCATCAATCCCATATAGCATACATATTTAAGAGAGGGGCAAACACGGACTTCTGGATATACCAGAGGAGGGACCAGGTCCCTATAAGGAGTGAGAATCCTCTTTTGACTGATCATACCGGCCGTGAGCCTTATATCTTGATCACCTAACAGAATAATTCAAAGGCAAAATCAGTTGTAAAGAACGGTCCAACATTTGGTATGACACACATGAGACAGCATTCTACCCAGTGATAGATTGTATTTGCAAATTAGATCATTATGACGAGCATGGACTTGTAAAATACTGAGTTTAAATGTTTATCGTTATTATCATCTTCATATGTAATCATTAAAATAATACTTTAAGTGAATTGTAATGGGACCGTCGTACGTGTAGGCAGCTAACTGATGAACAAAGTGACAGCACCTATATCTTAACAAACATACATATATGATAGAGTAAAATGTATTTTGATAGATTTTGTGTGCTTTATATGCAATACTTCAGATTTTTAATAATAATGGTATAATACCTATACTGTTACATCTTAGCATATGTATCGTATTTGTAGATATATTTAAATAAAAGTCAAAATATAGTCCTATTTCCACAATGCACACGCATATGATTGTAATACATTTTGATTAAGTTACTATATGCAAACAGAAAATACTCGTGGGTGATAACAAATGCCGTGGACTTGTTGATTTCCAGTATAACATAGTATAACATTTTTGTTGTTGATTTGAATGTGAAATAATAAGGTGTGATGTTTTAGAGACAGAAAACCAGTGAGGTCCCTCGCGCAGTCGCTACAATCCATTTTAAAACCTTGACATTTTTCAGAAACCTGTGATATTCCTGATAATTCATATTTTGAGTGGTGAACGTATACGATTGTAACAGCAACATGATTGTATCAACAGAAAGTTTGAAGCGCCTTAAGTTGGTCGAAAATAGTAAACACATTCTGACATTGAATTAATTATGACAATTCAACTTTGAGTAATTGTCGATGATATATCGAAGTTTTGTTGAGCAGTGGTGTTATTTGAAATCCCATTGAATTTTGCAGTGCTGGTATCTTTCGAAATCCACCTCCGGTCTGTACTTACTGATTTTTACTACAGATTAGTCCATTTACATGACTAAGATAGAGGGTTCACGGTGGATGTGACCAATCAACAGTGAATGCTTACTTTTCCTAGCCACCTGATTCCTGTTTCCGGGGGGTCCGTGTTTGCCCTTAGACATTAACGGCAAACTGAGAACTCAACTGTATGACAAACAGGATGATATCAGCTTCTCCATCGTCAACTTCCCATATGTATGTACCAATATTCCATTATCACCTGCTTATGGTGTTTATTTATTTCAACTGATTTGATATGCAAGAGCTTGTTCTGTTTATAGTCAGTTTTTAAATCTAGGTAAGCTACTGACAAACAAGTTGATGGTACAGTGGTTTCAACATTCTCGATTGAAGTCAGCATTTTGCAAATTCTATGGTCGTTATAACGATCTAGTTCGTCAATACAACCTATCATTGGGTCAAATGCTGTCTGACGTGTTTCATATCGATTGTTAAGCCGTTCTTGGCACACTGATTTTGACTGCAGATAACTCCGTTTACCTGATCAGGATATAGGACTCACGGCGGGTGTGACCGGTCAACAGGGGATGCTTACTCCTCCTAGGCACCTGATCCCACCTCTGGTGTGTCCAGGGGTCCGTGTTTGCCCAACTAACTATTTTGTATTGCTTGTAGGAGTTAATGAGATTGATCACTGTTCGTTATGCTCACCTTTCGTATAACTTTTGCATTTGTTATGGTATATGGGAAATTCATCACTGTTGGTTATTTTCAGTTTGTCATTGATTTGACTATTTGTAACATTATTCTTTATAGGATTTATGATATTGATCTTCACTTTTCAGTATGGTACATTGAACCTCTTCGTCTCGGAAGTAAATTGAAATGAATTGAGTGCTTAGAAAAAAAGTTGAGATTTGAAGCTGTATAAAAGTACATTAATCTTCGACCTGATATTTGAACGATATATTCATATTTCACCCAAAGCTGGTCATCAAGTATCATTTATATTTAGATTTTAAAACTTTGAATTTTATTTCATCAAATACATGAAACATGTGATCAATACAATAACATTGATTAATTGATATCATTTCAATGTTGATTGTGTAAATATACGTTAGATTACATTCAGAATTATCCCTATGGACTTAGTTATGTCAAAAATCATCGTCTTTGCTCTTTTTAATTTGCTTTCAGCATGTAACTGCAAATGCCGTAGGTAAGTATTATAATCATGATTGTCTGTATGAAAATGAATGATGAGTTATAGTATTTTCATAATTTTACATTCACCTTGTAGTATGTATGTTACTTTTGTCTTTCATATCATAATGGCATCTTCAGTAATTAATTCTATTTTAACACACATAGTCAAAATGGTGATTGGAAGTGTTGTGCAGATTTTATTTGGAGCAATGAAACCAGGCGATGTATCGGTAAGTTACATGATGACACCTTATAGATAAAACTTATGATCTCTTAAGATCGTTTGACATTTACTGTATCTATATAATGTCTTACTCTTAAGTGAAAAACAATCTTTCTCATGCTTAAATTAATTTCCTATTTAAATTAAAATCAGTCTGTAAGATGAGAAAATGTAGAACCCTCCTGATACACCCAGGGTAAATCATGATGTGTATACAGGTAGTATCTCGTGATGACGATATCATTTTCGTTCATTAGAGTGTCCTGTTGGTTATCATGGTGAGAACTGTCGAGCTCCCTGTCAGTACCCAAACTTTGGACGACTATGTCAGTCTGAGTGTTTGTGTAGCAATGCCTCTTGTGATCCTGTTACTGGATGCACATCAAATCGTATGTATGTCTTTTTATATACCCATGCCTCAAACGATATTTAAATTGGAATAGCTCTGTCCATCGGTTCCTAAATATTCTGGTTAGATATTGATGGCTTTGGGGTTTTTTGCCGTCAGATTTTCTGGAAATATCATATAAGCTTGTGCATTTAGTGTTTTTATATTTTTGTTTTTTCAATTTTGACATGAAGTTACATATTTATTTTCAGATTGTAAAGGGGCATGTGCACGATTTCAGTTGAACATTTTCAAATCTCATTTCGTCTATTTTCAATGTTTACAATGCTTCACTAAGGTATTTCTAATGGTCAGCAACCATTTGAATGTCAGTTGTCTAGTTGCATGAGAGATACAGAGCTTACACTTCTTTGTTATGTGACAAGACTCGTGTCGTTTTATGTTTACATGGGTTAAATACACTAGTAAAAGTTTCCTTAAAAGCATTTTTTTTTTTATTAACAAGTTAATTCTGACACGATTAAATATTTTCTAATGTTTGTCACCTCTCATTTAGTGTGAAACACGATATTTTCTATTAAGCAATCTGTATATAAACAAAAACATGGCACTAGCCTTGTTTATAAACCAATGAATTGAGTGCTATATCGCAAATGTAACTCAACAACTGATATTAAAATTTTGATTGACCATTAGAAATACCTTGGGTAAGAATTATAAAACATTAGAGATATTTTTTTTAAAAATGTTTAGCTCAAATCATGCCCATGTTCCTTTAAGAAAAATTATGTGCATTTTGTCCGCACTACATTATGTATGTTTTAAACGTTTGCAACATACAGAGATGAAATATTTGCACTGCACATGAGACTGAAGTTGCTAGTAATATAGTGATAAATCCTCAGTGCACCCTAAGGTGAATTGGAAAATGGTAGCTGGGAAAGACATTTTTTCGTGTTTTGTGTATCTGAAAATCTGAAGTCATGCACAACTGTTGAAGGTTTCTTTTGTATCATGGGTGTTCTTTTATATACTCTGAACGTCATATAGACAATTTCAAAAACAATTCATGGATGTAAATGGTGTGAATGCCATATATTTGAAGCTGTAGCTTCACAGTGTTGAATCATTCGATGCTCTTTTTCTTTTTCTTTTTTTTTGTAATACATGTATTTAAGTGCGAATTAAACTATCCAACATCAGTTAGAGGCACAAAGTCATTTTTGAATCCCATTCTCATAATTGATGTTGTTGGTGCATCTTATGGTTATTTCTGTAAAGCACTTTGGAATTTAAAATATTGAAGTTCAACAATTAAGATTGCAAGTGATAATGTAAGGATTAGTTTGAATTGGCGGAACAGCTGTATGCTGTCATTCAAATAATCTTTTTTTTTCTTTTGCACTCCATCAATGAATAAAGAGTGTATTGATAAAGGTCGAGGTCAAATACTCTAGTGTAGCATGTAACTTGTATTTCGGTAGTGATGCATGCATAGTGTTAATGAATGCAAGCTTACAATGTACTTCTTGAAGCGTTCAACTTAGCTTTTACGGTACAAGTTTTACAGGTGAAGGTGTTTCAGTTCATACCCTCATGTATTTTCTATCCGTATTCTAGCCGCTATAACACTTACTATATCAAAATTCATAACCACATTGTTGACAACTGCATTGCAAGAAAATTTCAGTAGGTAAATATATTGAAGGCATGTAAATACATGCATGTTTAGAGGAACTCAGTAAAGTCAGCATGTTGAGCATGGCAATAAATATAGGTATACGGATTACTCCGTTTATCTGACCAAGATATAGGGCCCAGGGCGGGCGTGACCGGTCGACAGGGGACGATTATGCCTCCTCTATGTACCTGATCCCACTTCTAGTATACCCAGGGTTCCATGTTTGCCTAACTATCTACTTTATATCCCCCCTAGGAGTTCTGAGATTGATCACTGTTTGTTATCTTCACCTTTTCATATGTACAACAATGCTACACTTTGATAGAAAATGGTGTGTAATATACATTTGTATATATTTATCCGGTTTAAATGTTTTATTACAAATTTACAAATACCATATCTACTTATAAAGGCAGAGTACTTCAAATTTAAAAATCATTGACAAATCAACATGAATATATAACAGTCACAAAAGTTTTATATATTAAATGTAAAATGCATCATGAAGGCGATTCATGCAAACAAATTTCCACAAGACATCAGGAAAGAGTTACCACGTAAGCTTTAATACTGGACATATGTGGGCATATGGCTATTATGTAGCTGTGTTAATGTGTATGTAGCAATGTAAAACGTATACGGTACCAATGTTGATGCACCAGATGCGCATTTCGACAAATAATGTCGCTTCAGTGATGCTCAACTCTTAATAAAACATCTTTATCGAAATTATCTGTATTGTGAATCCAGTAGAACTTCTTGAATGAAAAGGTGAAGATAACGAACAGTCATTAACTCCTATAAAGAAAACAGACATAAGACTAAGGAAAACAAGGACGTCATGGCATACTAGAGGTGGGAGGAGTAAGCATCCCTTATCGATCGGTCACACTCGTCGTGAACCCTATATTTTGATCAGGTAAATTGAGTGATTTGTTGTCAAAATCAGCGTGCATAGAACGGCCTTAATTGGTATGAAACAAGTCCGACAGCATTTTACCAACTTGTATTGGTAAACCAGATTTTTTTAACGACTATAACATTTGCGAAATGCTGACTTTAATCAAGACAATTGACAACTCTGTGACATCATCTCATTTATCAATAACATGTCTCGATTTAAAAACTGACCATAGCAGAGCAAGATCCTGCTTATCAAATCAGCTGAGAGATATAAACCATATGCAGGAAATAATAAATATTGCTATATAGATAAGGAAGTTGACGATAAGGAAGCTGACGTCATCTCTTTTGTCGTAAAGTTGAATTGTTTGCAAAATGCTGACTTTAAACGAAAATTTCAGACGAGTCCTGCATTCCTGAACAAATCATGTCCTTTAAAAGTTGAATTATCGGTATATTTCATTTGTGGCAACAGCAATTTTCAATAGTGATAGAAAGTGCCTCCACCACACCAATTCCAACTGTCTCTCTTCGCAGAATTTTCTACAAAGTTTGAATGTAAGATTATATTTTGTATTGTAACAGATGTAAATTAAACATTCCTTTGCAATATTCCTAACTCTTTTTCTTATCAAGGATGTCAAGGGAATGATACTCTTAAAACAGATAAGAATGTTCAATCATATTTAGAAAATCAGATCACAACAAAGAATATAGATAGATATAATTCGCTATCAAACTAACCAACTGTGGCTAAATCAGGTAGATCCTCATGTGTTACATCACTATCTAGGCGATGTTCGTCTCAAATTGTAACAGTAATAAAAAAAAAACTAATCACACTTTTTACCTTCCGCATGTCAACGAGACAAATATTATTGTACTCCACTTGAGTTTGTAGACGGCAAATCCACGCTTCTTCAGTTATTTAACACATGGAATTCATTAAAGGGTGCTATTTCTGATAGTATAAATTTGCGTATACGGTAACTATATATGTAGGGTAACGAATAATGCAAAGAAAAATATCTCAATGTTCTTTCAATTAATTAAAGGCAATAAGAAGGACACTTGACACGACCATAAAATTGAACGAATGGGTTGATGTACAGTGTACATATTTATTGTCTCATTTTTTTTTTTTTTACTTTATTGAGAAATCATGGGAATAAATTACATTCAGCACAGTAATATGTATTCATCAACTTGTAAAAAACATAAATTTGGTTTTCATTTTCATACTTTTTGAAAACAAAATTTTAGCAAGTGTCGCTAAAACACATAAAAACGCATATTTTTCACAAAATCTACTTTCCATTCAACTAGTTTGTCTGTCGGAATTTTTCTGTATAACAGCCCACATTTGGCAATCGGAAAAACAATTTCTGTACCCGAGCTTGCTAAAAAGACTTGAGAAGTTGTAATTGTTTTAATAGCATGCATTCGTGGATACATATTTCTAGCAAGTACAAACATCTGTGTATATATAGAAGTGCATATGTATATATAGTGTGAAAGATTATTTCAGAGAGATGGTAAGAGATAGATGGGGAGATTAAGAAAAAAGGGGGATAAAGAGGAAGAGTTGTGTATGGTCCACTGATCGGTCTCAATCATCCATGCAAATCAGTTGTTTTCTGTTAACAGTACATAATTAAAGCAAATTACATATATTCTGCTAGTAGTTCTCATATTCAGTATATTTACAACTTTTAGCAACAAAAATTTTCTATATAGAATCTATCAATAATATGTTGTTGTTTTTTCACATCGCAAACATTTAGTTTTGTGGCAATGTTATACCTACTTACAACCATAGACAACTTAACAATTGGTAAATTTTGTACTTTGTATTAGTTCCTTTTATTAGTATGGCTTGTTTATCACAGTTTTCAATTGCACACCAGATCTCCTTTACTTAGAAACATTCTGCAAACAAGTGATCAATTGTTTCTATGTTAATTTTTACAAAACGTACAAATAGGGGAGTCAATCAATTTAATTATTCTATGAAGTATTCGAAATTGTAACCAAATGGAACTTTGACTTATTTGTTACTTTTAAGGGGAGCTCAACATTTTTATTCCATTCTGCCTCATTAAACAGTTCACCATTCTGCACCAATTTTGATACTAAAGTTATTGGTACCCTTTTTTATCTATAAAACATTTTACATAACTTTGCAGCACTTTTCATTTTAAAAAAATATATAGAAATTGTTTTAGGGATAAACGGCTTAATTTTTTTTTTATTTCTTTTATATTTACATGTCTAGAATCATTAACGAGCAGCAAATCAATATAAGTTTCCCTTTGATAAATGGATTTAACCCCGAGTGGTTAAATCTTAATATATTGGTAAACTTTTGTCCAGTATCAAAAGACATGGCGCCGTGCAAAGCGAGGGAACAAATCGAGTGACAAGAGAAAAGTTTAACAACATACTTAGTACATGTTTCACACGAGTACTTAAACTTGTTGTGCTTTCTGTTTAATTTATTATGACCCGTCTATATTTTTTATCATTTCATAAATGTCTGTCATGTCTTTTCAAATTGGTTTTAAGTTAAGAATTTGCTAATACTATTCATTTGGACGTTTTCGGGTATGGTGGAAAAGACGTCCGTGGGGTTTTTAGATACATCATGTATAATTTTTTAAAATGATCTTGAATATGTGAATGACGTGTGCGACCGATAGAAACAGACCAAAGTAACATAAAACTGGCGCTGTCTGTGTCTTTTTTTGTTTTGTTCAAATGATGAGTTAGATTGCTGGATGTGTCGCTTTGTGACCGAAGCCCGAAAACAAGATAGTGAGTACACATTTTATACTATTATCATGAAGTGCTTGTGATGGCGCACACGGATAGATGAGAGAGAGAGGATATCCAAAATACTTTATTGGCATGTCTGATCTGCTCTTCCTGTTGGCCATACAAACTTTTGTGATTTTGTTTTTTCTTTAATATTCGATGTTTTAACAAAAACAATAGTTATGTTGACTGAAACACCGTGTTCGGAAAGCGTGGCATCCTCTCCTTGATTGTTACCAAGCATTGATAACTCTTGGTTTAATAATTATAAATACAATGGCATGGTTACCCAACCATGAAGCTTGGAGATGGGATGTACCAAGTGATTTGGTAGAGGCAAAAAAAATTGTTCGAGGTGTGAAACATGTACTAAGTACTAATAATGAACAAAGTATTGCGGCTATATATACATGTAATAGTATTAAATACACGGATAATTCTAAAATCAACGAGCTATAACTGTGTTGGGATGCCAACACAAATGTCTCCGAACACCTCCCCATGTCAGAAATGGTTTTTGATACCGGATATGCACTCAGGATCCTCTAAAAACCCTAGAAACTAAATTTGGTTGAAATCCGACGGACTTGTAATTTGGCCGCCATTTTCTTCAATGGCGGCCATTTTGAAACATTTGAAAATAGATTGGAAGGAAATACTGATGCTAGTAATGAATTGTGGACCCTCAATTTACCCCAGAACCCAAATGTTCTAAAGATTTCAACTTTTTGAAATATTTCGGTATATGGCGGCCATTTTGAAAATGGCGGCTCAAAAAAATTTTCAGATGGTGGAAATGGACTCAGGGTCACTAAAGTACCCTAGAAATTGAATTTGGTTGAAATCCGACAACCTTGACTTTTTGACGTTTTTTGGCCGCCATCTTGAAACGGCGGCCATTTTGAAAATTTGAAAAGTTGAATGCACCCCTCCTAGTGACCCCCTATCAGCTCACAACTTTTGAAGTGGATCTGTCGAAGCACTTTCACAAAATCGGTCGGACAAATTTCTTACTAAAGAAGAGGAATAATAAGAATAAGAAGAAAATAATAATAACGAGCTATAACTGTGTTGGGATGCCAACACAAATGTCTCCGAACACCTCCCCATGTCAGGAATGGTTTTTGATACCGGATATGCACTCAGGATCCTCTAAAAACCCTAGAAACTAAATTTGGTTGAAATCCGACAGACTTGTAATTTGGGCGCCATTTTCTTCAATGGCGACCATTTTGAAACATTTGAAAATAGATTGGAAGGAAATACTGAGGCTAGTAATGAATTGTGGACCCTCAATTTACCCCAGAACCCAAATGTTCTAAAGATTTCAACTTTTTGAAACATTTCGGTATATGGCGGCCATTTTGAAAATGGCGGCTCAAAAAATTTTTTTGATGGTGGAAATGGACTCGGGGTCACTAAAGTACCCTAGAAATTGAATTTGGTTGAAATCCGACAACCTTGACTTTTTGACGTTTTTTGGCCGCCATCTTGAAACGGCGGCCATTTTGAAAATTTGAAAAGTTGAATGCACCCCTCCTAGTGACCCCCTATCAGCTCACAAAGTTTGAAGTGGATCTGTCGAAGCACTTTCACAAAATCGGTCGGACAAATTTCTCACTAAAGAAGAGGAATAATAAGAATAAGAAGAAAATAATAATAATAACTAGACACTCATTACTAGTAATGAGTAGGTCTTCCGTTAGACCACTTCCGGTAAAGAACTTTCTGTTCCTACAAAAACCATTTAAATATATCAGAAAATGTGCCTTAACAATGAATGAGAAATGTATTATCGAATTTTTTACTCCTTTCTCGTAACTTCCGGTGACGACCGGAAGTACTATTCAGATGCGTTTTCCTATAAATGACAGCGACTCTTTACTGTCTATATTCCCTGAAAATTTCACGTCTCTATCTGAAAGAGTTCTCAAAAAAAGAAGTAAACCTTAGAAAGAAAAAGTAGTAGGTTACTACCGACCGGAAGTCAATTTTGAAAAACAAAATTATCAAAACTTTGGAAGTTTATACTTTTATTAAGACATGTGAAAATCATATGAAAGACTTCAAATATAAGCGAGATTTATGGGGACAAAGAGACGAAAATTAAAAAGGTATTTTATCAAGAAACCGGAAGTAGTCGTTTTGACTACCGACAGAGTCAATATTCTTTTGACACTTTGAAAGAGAGTTAATAAACTAGTATAGGTTTCAATTTAAAGGAAAAAGTTTGAAATTTGCGATTCTTTCCATCACTTCCGGTGACGACAGGAAGTGACGGTCGACATGTTCAACTCCCTACTGCACGCCTACAAACGGAGATTGATCATCCCTGAATGTTTGATGAACCTATATTTTACTTTTTCCAAGAAAAATGCTGGACAAAATTCCTTTTGAGAAACAGAAAATCGGCCATATTTTCCGACCGGAAGTGAATTTTATAAAAACAAAAAGAATTATAGCAAGGTCATTTCATAAGACATTATTCCTGAAAATTTCAGCCATCTCTGAGAAATCACTCGAAGAAATCGGAAAATCGACAATTTTTTCAAATACTTCCGGTATAGACCGGAAGTGACGGACCAAAAAATTGAATGTATTTCTACAATGGACTAATGTTAGTTGATCAACTCTACAAGTTTCAAGCGTCTATCTATATTCATTATTGAGAAACTGAAAAAACAAGGTTTGAATATGTCCACCCTATATCTCACGACCGGAAGTGAATTTTTTCAAAAATATTTAAATTTACTCTAGACATTTATAGTGTCTATAACATATGTAAATTTCAAATCATTAACTTGTTTTATGACCGAGATTTATGGCACTTAAAAATGAGAGAATGAATAGTCTTTCTTTGATATAACCGGAAGTTGGAGTTTCAACTTCCGGTGGGGTCAACATTTTTTTGAGAATTAGAACCAGACCTAGTAAACCGATATAGGTTTCAGTTTGAAAGAAAAAAGTTTGAAATATATGATTCATTTAATCACTTCCGGTGACGACCGGAAGTGACGGCCGACATTCTTAACCCCCTACTGCACGTCTACAAAGTGAGATCTATTCACTCTGAAAATTTGGTGACTCTATCTTTTACCGTTTCTGAGAAAAACGCTGGACAACGAAAACAGCTAATAAGCCGTATTTGCCGACCGGAAGTAAATTTTACAAAAATATTTGACGTTACTCTAGACATTTATAGTGACTATTATATATTTAAAACTCAAGTCATTAACTAGTTTCATGACCGAGATTTATGGCACTGAAAAATGAGAGAATGAATAGGCTTTCTTTGATAAAACCGGAAGTTGAAGATTCAACTTCCGGTGGGGTCAACATTTTTTGAGAATTAGAACGAGATATAGTAAACCGAAATAGGTTTCAATTTGTAAGAAAAAAGTTTGAAATTCATGTTTCCTTTAATCACTTCCGGTGACGACCGGAAGTGACGGCCGACATTCTTAACCCCCTACTGCACGCCTACAAAGTGACATCTATTAACTCTGAAAATTTGGTGACTCTATCTTTGACCGTTTCTGAGAAAAACGCTGGACAAAATATCTTGTAAAAAGACGAAAATTGGACATATCTTGCGACCGGAAGTGAATTTTGAAAAAATGAAAAAAATACCTCGAGGTACCATCGTTCTCTATAACCTGTGAAAGTTTCAGGAAAATCCATCCAACGGTCTCGGAGACGAAAGGGAAAAAAAAAATAATAATAACTAGACACGATCTCGTTGCGAGCAACGAGTAGGTCTTCCGTCCGATTTGTTGATGCACTCGGAGTTAAAAAAAAAAAAAAAAAAAAGACAAATGAGTCCCAATTTAGTTTCCGACTTTAAGACACTTTAGATATAATCAATTTTTCATATCATAAGCTTCTGAAGCAAAGTTGCGGTGAAATTCGTTTGAAATTCGACTCTCCAGGCGAGCCATAAGGCCCGCGGCCTATTTCTTGATGTCATGTGTTAGCCCTCTATAGACTCAACAACTTTAGTTCTATATGTCTTTACAAAATATTTACCTGTAAAAAGTTATTGAGATCGACCGATATCGACAAAAAATCGACTCTACAGGCGAGCCATTAGGACCATAGGCCTATTTCTTGATATCAATCGATAGATCTCGATAAACTGAACAACTTTTGTTCAATATGTCCTTACAAAATATTTACCAGTTACAAGTTTTTGAAATCGACTGATATCGACAAAAATCGACTCTACAGGTGAGCCATGAGGCCCACAGACCCATTTTTTGATATTGATCGATAGGTTATGACACATTGAACAACTTTTGTTCAATAATGCTTTTCAAAAAATATGTCGTTTTAAAGATATGAGGCGTCAAATATTTACGATTTTGGCCCTTAAAATCTCTAATTACGTAACATATGACCTACTTTTTCATTTGATAAGATCAAGCTCGTTGAGATGAACATTTCCGCTTCTACAACTTATTATAAAATATTAATAGTTTCTGAGATATTCTCAAAAGCATTTGGACCCTTCTGAACCCCTAATTTAAAGGGCCAGCCCGTTTTGCTTGATATCGTAAGAAAGGCCTTGTCATTTTAAACATTTTTTGCTCAACAAGTATTTAGAAATTCTTTACCGTTCTCGAGTTATCTCTACAAGAAATATTTAGGGGCCAAACTGTAGCTTCCTAACGGGGCCACATAGGGAAAAAACGAAATGTACATATTGTTTAGATTATCATTCTGAACAACTTTTGTTCAATAATGCTTTTCAAAATATTTGTGGTTTTCAAGATATGAGGCGTCAATTATTTATGATTTTGGCCCTTAAAATCCCTTATTACATAACATATGACCTACTTTTTGATTTGATAAGAACAAGTTCGTTTAGATGAACATTTCCGCTTCAATGACTCATTACAAAATATTAATAGTTTCTGAGATATTCTCATAAACCTTTGGACCCTTCTGGGCCCCTAATTTAAAGGGTCAGCCCCTTTTGCTTGATATCGTAAGAAAGGTCATGACATTTCAAACATTTTTTGTTCAACAAGTATTTAGAAATTCTTGACCGTTCTCGAGTTATTTCTAGAAGTAATTTTTAGGGGCCAAACTGTAGCTCCCTAACGGGGCCACATAGGGTAAAAACGAAATATGCATATTGTTCAGATCATCATTCTGAACAACTTTTGTTCTTTATTGCTTTTCAAAATATTTGTCGTTTTCGAGATACAAGGGGTAAAAAATTTATGGTTTTGGCCCTTAAAATCCCTTATTACGTAACATATGACCTAAATTTTTATATGAATAAATTTGGATTGTTGAGATGAACATTTTTTGTTCTTTGACTTATACCAAAATATTAACGATTTTTGAGATATTTGATCTAGACTTTGAGCCCTTCTAGATCCCTAATTGAAGGGGCTAGCCCCTAAATCTTGATATTTTCGAAAAGATCTCGTAAATGTGCACAACTTTTGTCCTACATGTCTTAACAAAATATTTGCAAGAAAAAAGATATTGGAGATCAAAGGTCAAAAATCGCCGAAATCGGCGAAAAATTTTGGCATCCATTTTTTCAGGTCCAGGCGAGCGTTCAGGCAAATCGCCTCCGGTAAAATCGAATCCCCCACAAATCTTCTAAAATGTTTACTCTATCTTGTGTAGAAATTTCAAGACTCTAGCTTCAAAACTAACGGAGGAGATGCGTGGACAACAAGGCCCTTCAAAAAGTCACTAAAAGAGAGATAACTCCTGACCGGAAGTGACGTCAAGCACGAAATTTTGCAAGCAGAGTCTCGTCATCAAAAGACATCTTTCCTAAAAATTTCGTGAAAATCGATCGAGAAATGGCTGAGAAAAACGCGTGTACTACCAAGGAAAATAATAATAATAATAATAACTAGACACGATCTCGTTGCGAGCAACGAGTAGGTCTTCCGTCCGATTTGTTGATGTACTCGGAGTTAAAAAAAAAAAAAAAAGACAAATGAGTCCCAATTTAGTTTCCGACTTTAAGACACTTTAGATATAATCAATTTTTCATATCATAAGCTTCTGAAGCAAAGTTGTGGTGAAATTCGTTTGAAATTCGACTCTCCAGGCGAGCCATAAGGCCCGCGGGCCTATTTCTTGATGTTATTTGTTAGCCCTCTATAGACTCAACAACTTTAGTTCTATATGTCTTTACAAAATATTTACCTGTAAAAAGTTATTGAGATCGACTGATATCGACAAAAAATCGACTCTACAGGCGAGCCATTAGGACCATAGGCCTATTTCTTGATATCAATCGATAGATCTCGATAAACTGAACAACTTTTGTTCAATATGTCCTTACAAAATATTTACCAGTTACAAGTTTTTGAAAACGACTGATATCGACAAAAATCGACTCTACAGGCGAGCCATGAGGCCCACAGACCCAGTTTTTGATATTGATCGATAGGTTATGACACATTGAACAACTTTTGTTCAATAATGCTTTTCAAAAAATATGTCGTTTTAAAGATATGAGGCGTCAAATATTTACGATTTTGGCCCTTAAAATCTCTAATTACGTAACATATGACCTACTTTTTCATTTGATAAGATCAAGCTCGTTGAGATGAACATTTCCGCTTCTACAACTTATTATAAAATATTAATAGTTTCTGAGATATTCTCAAAAGCATTTGGACCCTTCTGAACCCCTAATTTAAAGGGCCAGCCCGTTTTGCTTGATATCGTAAGAAAGGCCTTGTCATTTTAAACATTTTTTGCTCAACAAGTATTTAGAAATTCTTTACCGTTCTCGAGTTATCTCTACAAGAAATATTTAGGGGCCAAACTGTAGCTTCCTAACGGGGCCACATAGGGAAAAAACGAAATGTACATATTGTTTAGATTATCATTCTGAACAACTTTTGTTCAATAATGCTTTTCAAAATATTTGTGGTTTTCAAGATATGAGGCGTCAATTATTTATGATTTTGGCCCTTAAAATCCCTTATTACATAACATATGACCTACTTTTTGATTTGATAAGAACAAGTTCGTTTAGATGAACATTTCCGCTTCAATGACTCATTACAAAATATTAATAGTTTCTGAGATATTCTCATAAACCTTTGGACCCTTCTGGGCCCCTAATTTAAAGGGTCAGCCCCTTTTGCTTGATATCGTAAGAAAGGTCATGACATTTCAAACATTTTTTGTTCAACAAGTATTTAGAAATTCTTGACCGTTCTCGAGTTATTTCTAGAAGTAATTTTTAGGGGCCAAACTGTAGCTCCCTAACGGGGCCACATAGGGTAAAAACGAAATATGCATATTGTTCAGATCATCATTCTGAACAACTTTTGTTCTTTATTGCTTTTCAAAATATTTGTCGTTTTCGAGATACAAGGGGTAAAAAATTTATGGTTTTGGCCCTTAAAATCCCTTATTACGTAACATATGACCTAAATTTTTATATGAATAAATTTGGATTGTTGAGATGAACATTTTTTGTTCTTTGACTTATACCAAAATATTAACGATTTTTGAGATATTTGATCTAGACTTTGAGCCCTTCTAGATCCCTAATTGAAGGGGCTAGCCCCTAAATCTTGATATTTTCGAAAAGATCTCGTAAATGTGCACAACTTTTGTCCTACATGTCTTAACAAAATATTTGCAAGAAAAAAGATATTGGAGATCAAAGGTCAAAAATCGCCGAAATCGGCGAAAAATTTTGGCATCCATTTTTTCAGGTCCAGGCGAGCGTTCAGGCAAATCGCCTCCGGTAAAATCGAATCCCCCACAAATCTTCTAAAATGTTTACTCTATCTTGTGTAGAAATTTCAAGACTCTAGCTTCAAAACTAACGGAGGAGATGCGTGGACAACAAGGCCCTTCAAAAAGTCACTAAAAGAGAGATAACTCCTGACCGGAAGTGACGTCAAGCACGAAATTTTGCAAGCAGAGTCTCGTCATCAAAAGACATCTTTCCTAAAAATTTCGTGAAAATCGATCGAGAAATGGCTGAGAAAAACGCGTGTACTACCAAGGAAAATAATAATAATAATAATAACTAGACACGATCTCGTTGCGAGCAACGAGTAGGTCTTCCGTCCGATTTGTTGATGTACTCGGAGTTAAAAAAAAAAAAAAAAGACAAATGAGTCCCAATTTAGTTTCCGACTTTAAGACACTTTAGATATAATCAATTTTTCATATCATAAGCTTCTGAAGCAAAGTTGTGGTGAAATTCGTTTGAAATTCGACTCTCCAGGCGAGCCATAAGGCCCGCGGGCCTATTTCTTGATGTTATTTGTTAGCCCTCTATAGACTCAACAACTTTAGTTCTATATGTCTTTACAAAATATTTACCTGTAAAAAGTTATTGAGATCGACTGATATCGACAAAAAATCGACTCTACAGGCGAGCCATTAGGACCATAGGCCTATTTCTTGATATCAATCGATAGATCTCGATAAACTGAACAACTTTTGTTCAATATGTCCTTACAAAATATTTACCAGTTACAAGTTTTTGAAAACGACTGATATCGACAAAAATCGACTCTACAGGCGAGCCATGAGGCCCACAGACCCAGTTTTTGATATTGATCGATAGGTTATGACACATTGAACAACTTTTGTTCAATAATGCTTTTCAAAAAATATGTCGTTTTAAAGATATGAGGCGTCAAATATTTACGATTTTGGCCCTTAAAATCTCTAATTACGTAACATATGACCTACTTTTTCATTTGATAAGATCAAGCTCGTTGAGATGAACATTTCCGCTTCTACAACTTATTATAAAATATTAATAGTTTCTGAGATATTCTCAAAAGCATTTGGACCCTTCTGAACCCCTAATTTAAAGGGCCAGCCCGTTTTGCTTGATATCGTAAGAAAGGCCTTGTCATTTTAAACATTTTTTGCTCAACAAGTATTTAGAAATTCTTTACCGTTCTCGAGTTATCTCTACAAGAAATATTTAGGGGCCAAACTGTAGCTTCCTAACGGGGCCACATAGGGAAAAAACGAAATGTACATATTGTTTAGATTATCATTCTGAACAACTTTTGTTCAATAATGCTTTTCAAAATATTTGTGGTTTTCAAGATATGAGGCGTCAATTATTTATGATTTTGGCCCTTAAAATCCCTTATTACATAACATATGACCTACTTTTTGATTTGATAAGAACAAGTTCGTTTAGATGAACATTTCCGCTTCAATGACTCATTACAAAATATTAATAGTTTCTGAGATATTCTCATAAACCTTTGGACCCTTCTGGGCCCCTAATTTAAAGGGTCAGCCCCTTTTGCTTGATATCGTAAGAAGGTCATGACATTTCAAACATTTTTTGTTCAACAAGTATTTAGAAATTCTTGACCGTTCTCGAGTTATTTCTAGAAGTAATTTTTAGGGGCCAAACTGTAGCTCCCTAACGGGGCCACATAGGGTAAAAACGAAATATGCATATTGTTCAGATCATCATTCTGAACAACTTTTGTTCTTTATTGCTTTTCAAAATATTTGTCGTTTTCGAGATACAAGGGGTAAAAAATTTATGGTTTTGGCCCTTAAAATCCCTTATTACGTAACATATGACCTAAATTTTTATATGAATAGATTTGGATTGTTGAGATGAACATTTTTTGTTCTTTGACTTATACCAAAATATTAACGATTTTTGAGATATTTGATCTAGACTTTGAGCCCTTCTAGATCCCTAATTGAAGGGGCTAGCCCCTAAATCTTGATATTTTCGAAAAGATCTCGTAAATGTGCACAACTTTTGTTCTACATGTCTTAACAAAATATTTGCAAGAAAAAAGATATTGGAGATCAAAGGTCAAAAATCGCCGAAATCGGCGAAAAATTTTGGCATCCATTTTTTCAGGTCCAGGCGAGCGTTTAGGCAAATCGCCTCCGGTAAAATCGAATCCCCCACAAATCTTCTAAAATGTTTACTCTATCTTGTGTAGAAATTTCAAGACTCTAGCTTCAAAACTAACGGAGGAGATGTGTGGACAACAAGGCCCTTCAAAAAGTCACTAAAAGAGAGATAACTCCTGACCGGAAGTGACGTCAAGCACAAAATTTTGCAAGCAAAGTCTCGTCACCAAAAGACATCTTTCCTGAAAATTTCGTGAAAATCGATCGAGAAACGGCTGAGAAAAACGCGTGTACTACCAAGGAAAATAATAATAATAATGAAGAAGAAGAACGCGAACAATAATAGTAAGGTCTTCCGCAGGAGACGGAAGACCTTAATGAAGAAGAAGAACGCGAACAATAATAGTAAGGTCTTCCGCAGGAGACGGAAGACCTTAATAATGAAGAAGAAGAACGCGAACAATAATAGTAAGGTCTTCCGCAGGAGACGGAAGACCTTAATAATAACGAGCTATAACTGTGTTGGGATGCCAACACAAATGTCTCCGAACGCCTACCCATGTCAGAAATGGTTTTTGATGCCAGATATGCACACAGGATCCTCAAAAAACCCTAGAGAGTAAATTAGGTTGAAATCCGACGGACTTGATTTTTGGCCGCCATTTTCTTCAATGGCGGCGATTTTGAAACATTTGAAAATAGATTGGAAGGAAATACTGAAGCTAGAAATGAACTGTGGACCCTCCAATTACCCCAGAAACCAAATGTTGTAGAGATTTTAACATTTTCAAATATTTCGGTATATGGCGGCCATTTTGAAAATGGCGGCTCGAAAAAAAATTTTGATGGTGGGAATGAACTCGGGGTCACCAACTTACCCTAGAAATAAAATTTGGTTGAAATCCGACAACCTTGATTATTTGACGTTTTTGGCCGCCATTTTGAAACGGCGGCCATTTTGAAAATTTCGAAAGTTGATTGCACCCCTCCTCGTGACCCCCTATCAGCTCAGAAAGTTTGAAGTGGATCTGTCGAAGCACTTTCACAAAATCGCGCGGACAAATTTCTCTGGAAAGAAGAGGAATAAAAAGAAGAAGAAGAAGAAAATAAGAATAATAAGAAACGGAGCAAAAACAATATGTCTCCGACACTTTGTGTTCGGAGACATAATAAACAGTAGAATCACTAGAAGGTCTTCCGTTGGAAACGGAAGACCTTAATAAGAAACGGAGCAAAAACAATATAACAATATGTCTCCGACACTTTGTGTTCGGAGACATAATAATAATAAGACACGGAGCAAAAACAATATGTCTCCGACACTTTGTGTTCGGAGACATAATAATCGATCCCATTTGCGGGTCAAATTACTGCAATGTGAAATTGCATAAACAAAATACGTCAACATGCACCTTTGTGTTAGAATATAGATTTTGGTGGATTGTAAGAACACCATGTTTAAATTTAAGTGTATTTTTGTCATTTCTTATTCCAATATAATGTCCAATTGCTTTATTAAGGTCTTCCGTTTCCAACGGAAGACCTTCTAGTGATTCTACTGTTTATTTATTATTATTATTATTTTTTTTTTTTTCCCCTTTCGTCTCCGAGACCGTTGGATGGATTTTCCTGAAACTTTTACAGGTTATAGACAACGATGGTACCTCGAGGCATTTTTTTCATTTTTTCAAAATTCACTTCCGTTCGTCAGATACGTCCGATTTTCCGGTTTTTGAAAGAAACTTTGTCCGGGGGTAAACTTGAAAACCACTAAAGATAGTCGAATGAAACTTTCAGGGATGATAGATCTATATTCTCTATGGTGCATGCACGTAATATTTTTTGTCGCCGTCACTTCCGGTCGTCACCGGAAGTGATTAAAGGAATCATAAATTTCAAACTTTTTTCTTTCAAATTGAAACCTATTTCGGTTTACTATATCTCGTACTAATTCTCAAAAAATGTTGACCCCACCGGAAGTTGAATCTCCAACTTCCGGTTATATCAAAGAAAGACCTATTTATTCTCTCATTTTTCAGTGCCATAAATTTCGGTAATGAAACTAGTTAATGAGTTGAGTTTTACATATATTATAGTCACTATAAATGTCTAGAGTGACTTCAAATATTTTTGTAAAATTCACTTCCGGTCGGCAAATACGGCTTATTAGCTGTTTTCCTTGTCTAGCGTTTTTCTCAGAAACAGTAAAAGATAGAGTCACCAAATTTTCAGAGTGAATAGATCTCACGTTGTAGGCGTGAAGTAGGGGGTTAAGAATGTCGGCCGTCACTTCCGGTCATCACCGGAAGTGATTAAAGAATCATAAATTTCAAATTTTTTTCTTTCAAATTGAAACCTATATCGGTTTACTAGTTCTCGTTCTAATTCTCAAAAAATGTTAACCCCACCGGAAGTTGAATCTCCAACTTCCGGTTATATCAAAGAAATACTATTCATTCTCTCATTTTTAAGTGCCATAAATCTCGGTCATAAAAGAAGTTACTGATTTGAATTTTACATATGTTATAGACACTATAAATGTCTAGAGAATATTTAAATAGTTTTGTAAATATCACTTCCGGTCGTGAGATAGGGGGTGGACAAATTCAAACTTTGTTTTTTCAGTTTCTCAATAACGAACATATATAGACGCTTGAAACTTGTAGGGTTGATCAACTAGCATTAGGCCATTGTAAACATACTTTCAATTTCTTCGTCCGTCACTTCCGCTCTATACCGGAAGTATTTTAAAAAAATGACGATTTTCCGATTTCTTCGAGTGATTTCTCAGAGATGGCTGGATAGATTTTCTTGAAATTTTCAGGAATAATGTCTTATTACTTATGACTTTGCTGTGGTTATTTTTGTTTTTCCAAAATTCACTTCCGGTGGGAAAATATGGCCGATTTTCTGTTTCTCAAAAGAGATTTTGTCCAGCATTTTTCTTGGAAAGGGTAAAAGATAGGTTCATCAAATATTCAGGGATGATTAATCTCTGTTTGTAAGCATGCAATAGCTGTTGAGCATGTCAACCGTCACTTCCTGTCGTCACCGGAAATGATTGAAATAATCGTAAATTTCAAACTTTTTCTTTTAAATTTAAACTTATACTAGTTTATTAAGTCTCTTTCAAAATGTCAAAAGAATATTGACCCCGTCGGTAGTCAAAACGACTACTTCCGGTTTCTTGATAAAATACTTTTTTACTTTTCGTCTCTTTGTCCCCACCAATCTCGCTTATATTTGAAGTGTTTGATATGATTTTCACATGTCTTAAGAATAGTATCAACTTCCAGTGTTTTGACAATTTCGTTTTTCAAAATTGACTTCCGGTCGGTAGTTACCTACTACTTTTTCTTTCTTTAGTCTACTTCTTTTTGTTGAGAACTCTTCAGATAGAGACGTGAATTTTTCAGGGAATATAGACAGTAAAGAGTCAATGTCATTCATAGGAAAACACATCTAAATAGTATTTCCGGTCGTCACCGGAAGTTACAAGAAATGAGTAAAAAATTCGATAATACACTTCTCATTTATTGTTAAAGCACATTCTCTGATATATTTGAATGGTTTTTGTAGGATCAGAAAACTCTTTACCGGAAGTGAACAAACGGAAGACCTACTCATTACTAGTAATGAGTTTCTAGTTATTATTATTATTATTTATTTATTTATTTATTTTTACAAATATTTTTTTACACGGAACTATTAGTATATAACTTAAGACATTTTAACTTACTATATGACTAAGATAGCTTCGGTTTACATCCTAAGATATGTCTAATAGTGGACATAAGATGTGTTTTAAGATACATCTTGAGAAGTTTCTTAAGACTATTCTGAAGATAGTTTCATGAACATGTATTCAGGTTCCTAAATTCGATGGATTATCGACTTGCATTCCCTCTAAGTTAGTTTATGCACATTACAGCAAGGAACGGAATGACCTCTGTGACGTAAAGGTTATCAAAGAAATTGTAATAGGCGCTTCCGCATACAAGTGTACCTTTTTGATGCATCGTGTGAAATTGATTGATTGAATATTGTTTAGCGTCACTCTCGAGAATATTTTACTCAAATGGAGACGTCACTACTACCGGTGAAGAGCTGCGAAATTTCGGTCTATGTTCGGTGCTTATGACCTTTGAGCAGGGAGGAATCTTCATCGTTCCACACCTGCTGTGACACGGGACCTCGATTTCTGCGGTCTCATCCGTCCCATTTAGTCGCCTTCTACGACAGGCAAGGGGTACTGAGGGCCTATTCTAACTCGGATTCCCATGGGAATATCATCGTGTGAAAAGTTAGATTTTGACGACATTGTATTATATACATGTATCACATTGATTCATCCATTAGAACGTTTTGCTTCGAATTAGAATGTCGCCCTTTTCCTTGCTTAGAACGTTTCACGTAGATTAGCGTAGATATTTCTATAGACGATCAGTATCAAAACTAAGGACGACAATGTAGTCCATCATGCATCCTGCTGATATTTACAGCGAAATTGTAAAATACATACATGCGCCTGCCCGTATGGAAGTATACTTAATGACACTCTAATTAATTCAAAAAGTTACAAATTTCATAGTTTACGTATAACGTTGGCGCTATTAGTACGTTATGGTGCCGGTGTCTCATCTTTATCCCTACCTCAACGTTATTTTGACCCGATGATGAACGCTTGTTGTTAATGTTACTATGTTATGTAGACATTGATGTAACTGCCTGAAGAGTCAATAATCGATAATGTAATTATTTTTTTACTTGCTATATACTTAAATCATAATATACTAGAATAAATCCCGCGCAAGCGCGGGAAATCACAATTGAATAATATTGCTTGTTTGAATTGTTGCGCTCATGAATTGAATGTCAATAAAGCTTTATTATTATATAGCTAATAAATAGTCTTTTATAAAATCTGCGTAAAATCTAGAGAATGTTAGTATTCAATATCCTGAGAATTTATTGACTTTGCATTGCGTAAATCGTGTGCGCCCGAAACATTTCGAGTATGAGCGTTCAATATTGACCTTACCGTAACGACGTAAACAAGCCAGTTCAGGCTAGTAGAGTGTGAAATTGTGAATAAATTCAGTATTTATTGCACTAAAAACAAATATTCCTTTTATTTACTTAAACAAAATGTTTTACTGTACATGTTTTACTGTACATGAACTATGATGTCTCCATTCACAAAATCAGTTTTCTTCATATATATATATTTCTTATATATATATATATATCAATGGTACATTACTTAAAATATTTCAGGAACCAGACAGGACAACCAAAGTGAATGTGAAAGTCAATATCGCCTGATACGGACGATTATATATTTACTTGTCGCGGTAGTTTTGCTTTGCATATTTCTGGGAATTTGTAAATGTTACACAAAATATGGTTTCAAATCCGATGAAGAGACGATGGAAGAAATTGAGGGGCCAGTAATGGAAGATTTGACGTATATGACAATAGAGGATAACACGAAACCCTGCAATCTTCCTAAGACATGAGCGTTCTGATGATTTCATAATAATTGATATCATTAACAATATTTGGACATACAGTGTAAGTTGATGTCAATGTATGTACATTATGTCTGTTTTAAAGGAAACATGGACACCCATCTCGCTAAGAATCCTATACTTACACTCTGAAAATGCAGTGTTATAATGAATGATAATATTATGTGTATATAAGAATAAATAATGTACAAATGAATTGGTATTGTCATTATTGCACTTTATTGATCAAATGTAATTACATTATTCATTGCTTGATATAGATAGTCTCCTACTTTAATTCTCAAAATTATTGCGCATTACTTTAACATAATAGGCTTATTTAACAGCTTGATTTTAAGAGCAGTTTCATACTTATTTTGATAAATTTTCTACAAAGTACATATGAAAGAACGGATACCAAAAGCTTGGTTGTGAGTGGCGAACGTTTATTAATGTTAACAATCAACATAGAAAGTTACTTCATCAATACAAATGGAAAAAAAGAAATATATCTTGTGATTTCAAAAATACTTTGTTAAACACCACTCAGATTATACTACTACTAAGTACTCTGAAATTGATATCAAAAAGATGCCGGAGTTCCTCCTTGACAATATATTCGTAGTCTTTGGTGATCAGGTCTTCCAATATTTTGCTGGAATTCCCATGGACACAGATTTTGCTCCTTTTTGAATGACCTTACGAAGCAGAATTTATTTAAAAGGTTCTACATGAGAAGAAAACATCCCTTGCTGTGGCCTTCATTGCAACTTTCGATATGTTGACGACGTTAAATCTTTTATGAATAATCATTTTCATTCATACATCAACTGTGAACTGGAAATAAAAGACACCACAGAGCCTTCCACTCCTGTTTCAAACCTATTTTATTGCACATCGATGCCAGGGGTAAACTAAAAACTCAACCTTATGAAAAACGCGATTACTTCAACTTCTCCGTTGTCAACTTCCCATATTTATGTAGCAATAATCGATTATCACCTGTGCATGGTGTTTATGTGTCTCATCTGATAAGATACACAAGAGTTCGTTCTCTGTATGAACATTTTAAAATCGAATCAGGCCACAGACAAATACGTTGATGTTACAGTCGTTAAAACAGTCTCGTTTAAAGTCAGCATTTTTCATTGTCTTTATACGCCTACTAGGCACCTGATCTCACCTTCGGTAATTCTAGGAGTCCTTGTTTACCCTATCTTCAATTTTGCATTCTTTACAATCTGACTAAAGTACAGACCTATATATATATATATATATATATATATATATATATATAGTATAGTATAGGTCTGTACTTTAATCAGATTGCATTTTTTATAGGATTTATGATATTAACCACTGATTGTCATATTCACTTTTTCATTGAGTCAATCATATTTTGTCATATGCCCCAACACCCAAATTCCATTATGCCTAGACAGGTATTTACCCACTTGGCTTCGAATATTGTTTCGATGATGAGGATGGGTAGGATATTGGTTACAATGTTGCACACAGTATCTTTTCCACAATAAAATGATGTTGAAAATGTCACAGTTCAATATTGAAGCATCAGCAGTTTTTCAAAGATGAAACAACTTTGCAATATTACTTCAACATTGAACGGATGACAATTTCAACGTTGAAATTAAAGACTAGACTTCTTGACATTATAAACATTTGTTTCTGCAATAAAAAATATTTTGTAGTAATATTCCATTATCAGCTGCATATGCTGTTTATGTCTTTCAACTGACTCGATATGCAAGAGCTTGTTCTGTGTGTGATCAGTTTTTAAATCGAGGTAGGCTACTGACAAGAAGTTGATGTTATAAAGGTTTCAACAGTCTCACCTTTTCACAATTTCTTTAGTCATTATTGCTATCTAGTTTGACAATACAACCTGTCATTAGCTCAAATGCTGCTTTATGTGTTTCATACCTATACCACTTGTAAGGTCGTTCATTACACAATGATTTTGACTGCGGATTACTCCGTTTACCTATGCAGATGTAGGGCTCACAGTGGGTGTGGTCGGTTGACAGGGAATGCTTACTCCCCCTGGTACCTGACCTCACCTCTGGTACATGTATGTCCAGGGGTCCGTGTTTGCCTACTCTTAATTTTGTAGTCCATGCCATTATTCACTGTCCGTTATCTTTACGTTTTCATGATGAATCAAAACTTCCACAACGACTTTTGCACGTGGAAATAGCATTCAGTTAACTGACAATATTCTAAAACATTAATCTGTTTTCAAAAATCAGTACCTTTCAACGTTGAAATCTTGATTGAGATTTGAAATTGAAGGTGGAATATATTATCAATGCAATGTAATGTTTACTTATTAAATGTAATTGAATTCATTGATTCAATATATTTGGGGAATATATAACAATGAGTATCATTTTCTCTATATCACAGTTTTAACAATCTGCATTAGCATCAAACTTCACCGTTTACACAAAAATAGTGTGAATACTTATTCCATAAAAAGCCATTTTATATTTTTTCAGATGATTTCGATGATTTCTTTGGTCTGGCACAACACCTAAAACAGTGAAAATGCTATTAAATGAAATATAAGAAAATCATTGAAGTTGGTTGATTTATTTGTGTGTGTTTTTAGATTACATTACGTTTTCTAGGGGGGAAAAGTAGTTTGTTTTGTGTTTTCATTTTAAAAATTCGTTTATCTTTCGCATAACGTACTTATTTCGTACTATTTGAAAAGGTAAACAAACTATTTTATATCATCTTGCACATACATATACATATAAAAGCCATTCAACCTCATCACTCTTTGATCGCTGGTTTCATTGGGCGTTATACTAATGACAAAAGAGGACAAACAAACAGAATGATTGCTTTAAAAAAATGAAAAGCATATCGGTAATGAGTAAGAAATTAAAATCATAAAAAAATAATAAAGATGTAGAATCATACAAATAATGAGTAAGAAATCCAAACGTGTGAAACTGACAAATATTCCATACATCTAATGAATAAGAATTGTCAATCATATAAATAGCGTAGAGGAAATCAAAATCCTTCCAATATTGAGCGAAAAACTCAATCGAATAACGAGTAATAAATCTAAACAATGCCAAATTGACCAAGAAGCCATACGACTAACGAGTAAGAAATCAAAATTCATACATCTAGGGAAGAAGAATTGTAAATCATGCAAATAATGTATAGGAAATCACAATCATTTAAATATTGAGCAAAAAATGAACATCATACAAATAAAGGGTAAGAAATCCAATCTTACACATTGACGGTTGTATCTATTGATTTTAAAGACACCGGAGTTCCTCAATGGTAATATCTGTTTAGTCTTTGATGATCAGCTCTTCCAAAACTATGTTGGAATTTTTGGGCAGGAATTGTGCTCCTTTATTAGACGACCTGTTTTTGTATTCTTATGAGGCAGAATATCTTCTTTTTTTTTAAACTTCAGAAGAAACATATGTAAAACACTACAGTCTTCAATATCTGCTTCATATTTAGATATTGCATCAGATGCCTGATAAAGAACCATAAGGTACATAATTATCAAGGTGTTTATTGTTTTATGACGTGACAGGCCACGGTGATTTGAGCCTCTCAATGGGCACCTCATTAAAAAACAAATTCACAAAACAAGATTTGAATGTCAATAGCCTCATTGTGCAATAGGTTAAACGCAAATGCACAAGCGTCAGAAAACATCGAATTTTTACCAAGGGTAAACGCAAATGGTTGGACATCCAATATTTAAAACATATTAAACGTTCGTGTAACGAGTATGTGGGAATTTGCTGACATCACCAAACATTTTAAACGCATTGTGATAGCAATGTACAAGGTGCACATTAGTTAAGTACAGTATATGACACAAGTTTATGGTTGGCATGACTGTGTAATATGACGAAATTGATATGATAAACAGTTCAAAAATCAGCACAAAATTATTCCAGAGTAGTTGCACTCTTCCATTGGAGTTGGCTTGCGACGAAAGTGCCACTTGCAAGGGACATAAACATGGCACTGGCACTGCCACCAATAGAGTGTCTGATGTTGGTGACGGCGACAGGACCTCAACTCCAATGGTCACAGCAAACCACTGGTAGTGTTGTAATTGAATTAAACTGGGAAGCAAATGCCATTTCAATCCATGAAAATGTTGAATTGTGCCTTGAAAGTTGTTCAAAAGTAATCATTACGTAACTGGGAAAAATATACCCCCGCATGGTCAAAACAGGTGCGGTGGTTTGGGGCTAAATTGCGGGTGTTTTATGTAATGACCGCCCCTGACTGACAATAATTTGATTCCTTGAGGAGGATCCTCTAATCGCAATAATGCAGAAGATTTTGAGATAAGGTATTGTAGTTACATGCTGCCATATTCCTGCAACCAAATAGAAATATTTTGTAGATTGCAACCACACACACCCCGAGTCTTGAAATCGAACATACGAGTATTGCTGCTCTTTTGACGATGGGGGATCCAACTATCCAAACTCGGGATGTACCTTTAAAATGCTTGATTTGTGTTAGCTATGTCAATATATTACAATTTCACATGCACACACATGCAAAATAGGGTATCAGGTGAATTTAATCAAGATATGTACGAAATACGTGTTAACGCCATCGCCCTAATGTTTGAATGACTTAACAATGAACGCTTTCCATAACAAGGGTAGTTGCTGCCTATTCTTAATAAATGGGAGTTATACTTGGTGCTATCAATTCTCAAGACACCAAGGCACCGCAGCATTAATGTTGCAATAAATTGATAGTGAGTTAGAGGCTGTACCACAAAATGAGTAAACAAAGGGTCTGTTTTGAAAGGGTGTATTTCCATGTAATTTTGCATATCTGCAAAGGGACATATTGAGTCGTTAAATGCCAAAATTGTGGAGTGTTGTTCCAACACCCGAATTGTTTTAGAAGGTTTGCTTGTGAGTTGGATTTTGGCCTTATGTAATAAAATATCATGGGACTGTAATATGCATGTATGTTAAACTTCTCCATGTTTATTTTTGAAATAGCAATTGCTCATATTGTTCATTTTGACTGAAAATGGTGCGGTTTTCTATTATTATTCATTAGTATGAATTTTTGGCAAAATGCCCAAATCTAGTTTTCATACTACAATAGATCAATTGCACAACATTTCGCCATTAATCTTTTTATATATGTAAGACTCCAAAGTGCGATGGGACTCCAAAGTGCGATGGTCACGCCAAATCCCGATGGTGTGACACGCCAAAGTGCGATGGTCCACACTCATGCGCCAAAGTGCGATGGTGTGACACGCCAAAGTACGATGGTGTGACACGCCGAAATCCATTGGTTTGTAAACGATACAGTGTTTGGTACAGACTGTACCAACTGTGTGTTGTTTCACTAAAATATCAATGCAAAATCCATGCATAAAAAATAAAAAGTTCAACTTATTTCATTACCATCTAGTTGTCATGTTATTAAAACAAAATTTTCCAAGGCGAAATCGTATAAATGTTTTGCTTTCTAGCATAGCCCCAGGATTTTATTACGAGTACGTCACAAGTAATAAATGATCATGAATTAAAGAATGTTTGGGCGAAGTAGAAAGTTCGACAACAAATGTACTTTGTCGTTCTCACTATCCTCAACCTTGTATACCTTGCCGTTGCTGCCGTCCGTGTTGCATTTCTTCGGTTTCATTTTGAAAGACATTAAGAATGACGTCACATTGACGTGACGCCACAAACGTTACTGAACTCCGCACCATCGGACTTTGGCGTGACCATCGCACTTTGGCGTCTGTAACGTTAAACAAACCATCGCACATTGGCGCAGACCATCGCACTTTGGCGTGACCATCGCACTTTGGAGCGACCATCGCACTTTAGAGTCTTACATATATACTAGCGGAAAAAAGAAACTGTGCATTATCTAATATATGAAAAAATAATAACAAAATAACAATGAACAAATTTTATTTTTTGTAATACTGTTAACAAATGTTTGTTACAACATTTCATAATCCATTAATGTTAACGTCGAATAACGTCAATTTCAGCACACTCGAAAGACACTGGTATTCGAACTTGAATTAAGAAAGTTGATAACGCGTGTGACCACCATTTGCATTCACGCATGCTTGATAACGGCGCCTCATTGATGCCATTGGAGTGTTCAGAGATGTTTGAGTGATGTTGTTCCAGATGTTGGTTAAAGCCTGGCCTAAATAAGACAATGTCACTGACTGATTTGGTAAACGGCGGAGACATCGTTCCATTTCATCCCAGACGTGCTCGATCGGCGATAAATCGGGGGAAATAGCTGGCCAAGGCAAGACATTGACATTCTGTTGAACAAAAAAGCCCATGACTACATGTGCAAAATGTGGCCTTGTGTTGTCTTGCTGCAGAATGATGTGATTTTCCTGTCTCTGTATGAAGGATATCACATGGCGCTGCATAATTTCGTCTCGATTGCGTACGCAGGTGAGATTTCCATTGACAATTTGTAAAGGGGTCCTTCCACGTGCTGTTTTTCCACCCCACACCATAACGCTACCTCCACCGAATTGTCGACGTTGCACAACACAAGCGTCCTAGTACCGCTCCCCAACGCGATGATACACTCTACAACGTCCGTCACTGCTATCCAAATGAAATCTGGATTCATCAGTGAACAGAATATTGGCCCAGTCCTGTATTCTGAATCGCAGATGTCGTCTCCACCACGCTAGTCTAGCGATACGATGACGTTGAAGCAGTATTGGGCGCACCGCTGGACGTCTTGGTCTGATGTTGTGCTCGCGCAGACGATTACGCAGTTCTTGGACTGATTTGACCAAGTCCAGGAATGCTACGAGCAGTCAAACTTGCTGTCTGGAAACGATTTCTTAGGTGCACAAGTCTAATATAGTTGTCCTGTCGACGCGACGTCACACGAGGACGCACAGAATGTGGTTGATCCCGAGGGTTACCAGATTGTTGGAAAAGTCTCCATAATGACTGGATGATGTTCCGGTGAACTCCAAAGTGTCTTGCTACGATATGTTGTGACATTCCAGCTTGAAGCATCCCAACAGCACGATTATGTTGGTTTTCGCTAAGTCGTGGCATGACAGAAGGGTAAATTTTGTCAAAACTAAAGTGCTTTCCTTAACGAATAGTATCCAAACAAACCTTTTACACTTCTTACCCCAAACAGAATTGGCCAGTAAACCTCGTGCATACGAACACTTCAATAAACAACATGTGTTCACTAACCATGAAAAAATCCGTGCATCTGAGTCGGGTACTATCGGATATTGTTCAAAACCATCACCTTCATCGATTATTTAGATTTTATAAACAATAAATATAAAAAAAAAAATTATACTAAATTTTATAATGCACAGTTTCTATATTCCGCTAGTGTATATTAAGAGTTTTTGATATGGACATCCTTTGATAGCAGTTGATTATGCTGTATGTATTTCCAAATTATCTAAATTCATCAATGAAATCCAACAAATAATCACTTTTTGACAAACTGCCAAATCATAATACATTGGTACAGCGGTCAGTAACGCACTCTTTATCATAGGTGGATATAGATACCATAAATAAGGAGGTAATTTTGGGGGGAATCGAGATTTATGGAGAGAATTAGTTGTCAATTTTAATTTTTTATATACCACAAGGACAAAACATGGGTAAAACGGGCTGAATTTTGCAGTTCAAGTAGCCCTCATAGACTGCTGTCGGTTTCCATGGCAACGGATGGTAGAAATTTGGTGGTGGGGTTAAAATTATGTAAGATAGTGCAAGTAAAGTTAATACTGTGAAAATCAAAGAAATATGTGACATTGAGTGGCCAGATCCTATCTGATTTCTTTGATTTTTACGTAGAATTGATCTTAAATGCTCATTAAAACATAATAAATGCTAAATTTGTAGATTTCTAGATTCCTGCACCCTTGGGTCCTTACGGGCGGGGCGAAAATTGACCAATTTTCAAGAATTTTCTTTTCTACAATTGCACATGTGTAAGAAAAATTAAATGTATAGTGATGTAGATCAGGACGACGTCTACCAAAATTGTAAAACCCGGGATCCCTGGGTAGAGGTTTTGACTCCAGGGAGGTTCCAAACTTGGTATATAAGTGTACAATTATTTCCAAAACATTTAAACAATAACTTTTTGAGATGTATTTAGAAGGGGTAGGTAGACCTTTACAAAATTGTAAATTTCATGATCCTAAGGGGTAACGGTTTGGCTCCAGAGTTGAGCCAAAACTTTTTTAGTGATTATATTTTCTTTATCATTTGAAATACTTCTAGAAGTTTGCTGGTATAGTATGAAAACTAAATGCATATTTAAGGGAAAAGGATGTCCCAAACTTGTGAATATCGGAACCCTAGGATATTAACTCTATGATCAGTCCAAATTAGTCACATTGTGTTAATGTTATGCAAAGCCTTTCATCACTATAGGCACTTTCGAAAACATTCAAAAGAAAGACATGCTCTTAAAACTTATACATGTATATTTGTTGAATATTAGTATTCAAAACAGATTTTTTTTCTAGCTTTCATAGGCCTTGGGACAAGTGATGCTTATAACTAATACTCAGGCAACCGATAAGGCCTGCAGTGCTTTTGTTAGTAAATTTGAAGCTTCTGACGATTTGCTAAGGCTTTACTTAACGTCTTCATGTTTCTCTATATTCTTATTTTTACAATTGTACCTACACTTTTACCGATCATTATGAAAAATAATTATACATATATATATGTGTGTGTGTGTGTGTGTGTGTGTGTGTGTGTGTGTGTGTGTGTGTGTTTCAAGGGCATGCATGTTGTAACTTTATAGTAATTTAGGACCTTATAATCACACTGACACACTGTATTGACACTTTCAAAGAAATATCCATTAAATTCAAACAAAACTTCAGACAGGTATATAGTAATTTAGTCATAATAGTGAAATGTTATATCATTTTCTATATTCAGTATAGCAATCAAATCTTTTCGTAATAGAAAATCCCAACAAGAGTGTTTTGATCTGGAAAACACTACCCACGTCTGAGAATTCCACCGAATCACTGAAGAACCAGGAAAAGTCCAAAGATGTATTTGCAGTGTTGTTGAATACAAAATGGTGGATTGTCACAGCAGTTGTCCCCTTTATTATGTTAAGTATCGTGGCTGTCATTTACATGACAAAGAGAAAGCAGAGAATAATAAAGATAAAACGACTAAGTGATTATCAAGCAGTACAACATTTAGCTGACTATGACCGATTGCAAACAGATATTGCACTACCAGTTCGTGTAGAATTTAGAGAAGAAATACGACATCCAAGTGTTATAGATCATTATAATGTTGTAATAGAAGATAAATATTTTTCAAGCGAAATGCTTTCAAACTTGCCCAGTCAAGACGAATTACGTGATTTGGAAATTATCGATCGGCAAATTGTACAAACCCTCCATGGAACAGAATTGTCTCGGGAAAATGAAGAATACCTTCAGATCTTACCTTCTGATGATGACTACCTGAAACCAGATTCATCGAAGTCGGAAGTCCAGATCATTGACAGTGAAGATTATCTTCAGATGCAACCGGAAGACAAAAAGTACCTAAGTGACGGAGATTCGGAGTGTAGCTTGGATCTTAAATAAACATATTGAGAGGAATCTACCTATATTATCAGGATACTAGTCTGTGTTTATGCTGCATATCTTAGATAATGGTCAATTACTGATGTGATTCCCACAAACGTTTACGTAATCATTTGTTATAATAAGACTTTGTTTTTACGAAGAGCAAAACAGCACATTGAAGTATGGGTCATCGTGCTTTTTAGTGTTTTCTTTCAGATATTCATAAAAACTCGAAGTTGGTTACACTTTCAATGCCTTTATATACAATGAGGATATAGCTATCTGTTGTTAAACAGAATATAATCATGTCACACTATATTATATGAGAAAAATTAATCATGATCATTTGTAAGATATATTTAAGCTCACACCCTCATGCATTTTCAAAAATGATGTATATTTTTGATATTCATATGTTGATTTGATATATCTCAGTGAAATACACCAGAGTCCCCCACATCTGTTTCGTACTTGGATATTTTATTGAGAGTGGATGTTGACGACAAACTAACAACACAACTTTATGACAAACGAGATGATTTCAGCTTATCCACCGTTAATTTCCCATGGTTATGTAGCAATTTTCTATTATCACCTGCATAATGGTGTTTTATCTATTAACTGATTCAATGCGCAAGACCTTGTTCTCCGTATGATCAGTTTTTAAATCGAGGCAAGCTACTGACAAACAAGTTGATGGTACAGGGGTTTCAACAGTCTCGTTTAAAATCAGCATTTCGCAAATTCTGTGGTCGTTATAACGATCTAGTTTGCCATTACAACCCATCATTGGGTCAAATGCTGTCTGATGTGTTTCATATTTATTGTTAGACCGTTCTTGGCACACTGATTTTGACTGCGGGTAACTCCGTTTACCTGATCAAGATATAGGGCTCGCGGCGGGTGTGGCCGGTCGACAGGGTACGCTTATTTCTCCTAGGCACCTGACCTCATCTTTGGGGTGTCCAGGGGTCCGTGTTAGCCCAACTATCTATTTTGTATTGCTTAGGAGTTGTGAGATTGATCACTGTTTGTTATCTTCATCTTTCATTGATCACTGTTCGTTATCTTCAACCTTTCATTTACAGTTGGTACATTCTACTTTCATCTTTATCGGGAGTCCACTATAACCAATTTTGATATAGTGAAATTCATTTTCTATCAGTTAAAAGTCATTAAATAACTGTATTCTTTTGTGGGTCTTGAATATCCTATATTATCCATAAGGTGTATTGCGTCATGATGATTGGTAATCACATATCATTTGCCTGTGTAACATATGTTTATGTGTACCATGTTTATAATTTTCTTTCGAAATTAAAAGGACACTTCTAGATCATGATTGCAACAAAATTCGGTTTTGGTCTGACTGTTATAGTAGCTTGGCGCAAGACGAGTGACGACTTTTGTATCCGCCCGGGGGGGGGGGGGGGGGGGGGGGATCTGCTTAGATTTCCTTTTTTATTCAAAATGGTGTTTAACATGTCGTAATTCTATAAGGTTTCAGATGCAGTAGCCTGTATTTTGTTTACCTGGAGTTGTTTTTGATAAGGTTTCGGATGGAGAATTTGACTTATTCTTTGTATAGCCTGCCGTTTGATTTTCAATGTATCAGATGCAGTACATGTAGTTAATCCAAATTTTGTTTAGCCTGTCGTTGTTTTATAAGGTTTCATATGCAGTTGTTGGTCTATATTTCATTTACATGTAGCTGTTGTTTTTCTATAAGATGTTTAGTCAGTTGTTGTTCTATAAAGAACTGGAGACACGTATATTACAGAGTATATTTTAGTCAGTTGTTGTTCTATAAAGAACTGGAGACACGTATATTACAGAGTATATTACAGCGTGACTACATGTTGTAGAATAAGATACATGTACATGTACTACGTAGCAGGATGCATAATATTAAACATGATTTAATTGACCTATACATTCCGGTCGAGAGACCAAATTTATAACATTTTGAAGTAGGTTCATTTCCCAGTGTAATGACATTTGCAAGAATTTTATGTACCAGGATACATACATCATACAATTGCCTCAGATGCTGTTATATAATCAAGTTAACATTTGGAGCCGGGTCATTCTAGTGACTGCATATTTTGCTTGAAATTTAATGGATGACAATTGTAAAAATACTTTCAACCAAACTTGCTTCAGATCGATGTTGAACCACATCTAAATATAAAAATCCCTAAATCACAGCTTCTTGGACCTTTCCGGCAGGAGGAAAAGCAACCTCGAATAAATTCAAATAACCTCCATTTTCATGCGAAATTATGAGTAGTTGTTAAAAAGATGATATACTCCCAAAGTAAGTTTAAAGAATGTTAATAATTACGAATTAGTGACTTCCAATGTGGTTGGAAGCATTTTGTACAAACTTTGTACATCCGATAAATGTAATACATTTGAGGCGTTTTCCCAAGCTTGTCGGAAATACCCCGAGAATTTGAGATTGCAGCCCCATGTTAATGAGAGCCAATTTAATCATATATCAGTATTATATGTGAAACTATTCACCACATCTTAGTTGATACAATAGATGAAGATATGCCTGCTATTTGATGTTGTTCTGGGAATTAAAGACAAGATGTTGATCACCAATTTGTAAGTGTTATGTATTCTTGACAAAAATAGCGTAAAACTATGCACAATATACATGTTTACAAATGTGTTAAAGAAAGTCATACATATCCTCATAACATATGTGTTGACTTGTGAGAAAATCCCTATCTAATCTTATTTGTATATTAGAGGAAATTTAAAAACAATAGCATACAATAATCATGATGCAGTAAAGCACGCTTACAGCAAACATGAATATAACGTCTTCACTTTTACAGCGGATTGCGTTTCATTCCCTGTATATCTAAAAGATAGTATACAGATAAAACAAATTACATTTATAACGAATTGAAATTGAGAAGTTCGCAAATATGATCCATACATTTCTGATAAGAAACTATTAATCTGTAAGGAACTTACATAAACAAGTATGATGGGAATTATACGTAATGAGCTAAATCTATTTCCAAAGATAGCATCAAACAACTTGCTTAAATTTAAAGAGAAATGTCCATTATACGTAATCATTTAATTTTTCCCCAGTGTCAGTGCATTTTAACAGTTGCCGTTACATATATAAACTAGATATTTTGTGAATACAGTTCAGACGTGGCTGTGGATTTATGTGATTTCTTTCTATTTCTTTACATTCGCCTTTCATTTAGAATGTATAATTAGATTCCTTTGTTCAAACGACTTTATTGTCATTTGATGAAAGTACAATTTCACAAAATGAATTTTATTTTATATGTAATTTGAATTTTCCGTACGATTGGTAAAGCTTCAAATTCAGCATTTGAAAAGTATGGTCTGACACTGTGAGAAGGACTATTATGCTTTACATCGTAAGCTTAACGAGGATGGGATATTGCTGTCAGTCTCTCTTTTTTCTGTTCAGAAGTATAAATTATAAATTCCTTAAACATAATCATTTTTCAAGAGAAATTTTAACAAAATTTAAGTAAAATATTATTGTTTTGCGAGTCATATTTTGGATGGAAATACATCAATAGAGTGGAGATAGAGAAAATAAACGGCAAATTATAAATCAAAATTATCGTATATAAAATAGATTTGAAAAAGGAAAAAAATTACTTAATAATATCAAAGTTATAGATTAATTTCTCAGCAAAACACGATTGAAAACGTTTTGAAAAATAGTGCAACCATTCATTGCAGAATAAGTTAATCGTTACTCCTTCCTACAGGACAACGCTCGATGTCATTCCCTGACCAGGATCGAGCACCAAGTGGATAAACTTGACAGACGGATACGCAGATGTCCAATCTCCCGAAAACGACAGAACAATTGCATGCTGCCTTACAAGAGACAACCACCAACAACTCAAACATTAATTGACTCCATGAGACGCAAATTAATAGTAGTGATAGATGCAAGAGGATGTCATACTCGCTATTAGAGATTCAACTTTAAAATGCTCAATTATCCTATTTAGGGCACTCAGTTCTTTTTCAAAAAGGTCATTATTGCTATATTGTTAATGTTGGCATTGTTATCTATATGTTATTGTTGATCAAACGATATATCATATATAGGGGTCCATGTTTGCCCAACTCTTAATTTTGCTTTCCTTATAGGAGTTCTGAGCGCGATCACTGCTTTTCATATTGGTATGTTACATATTGATTTAAATATTTATTGACATGTAGGGCTCTGGGGGTTGTTTTTATTTTAGCCCAGTATATAATTAACGAATAATTATAATAGTATCTCATGCTAGGAATATGCCGGATAGACGCAACCATTTTCAAGACCTTATGGAAACGATTTATTTTGATTTTTAGCCCCCGCGACAAAAGTCGGGGGGGGGGGCATATTGTTTTATCCTGTCCGAATTTTTAACTTTGCTCGTAATGATAAGGACCTCATGCATATGTACTTTATACCTGTATATGCATTCCTTGTGACAAGATATTTCTTTGATACGAAATGTTTTGACTTGTGACCAACTTTAAAGAAAATATAACCTAGGCAATATCTCTTGAACTAATTAAGGAAGGCTTTCATATCATGCATATAAATTTCTTATGACCATACCTTTCATTTCATACCTTGATCTCCGACCTTGTGACCTTGAAGTTTGAATCAAATATCAAAACTTCAAACAAAATTTATTCATGGCTTTTGAATAGTGATTTTCTTTGTTGAATGTTTCTTTGTTGTCAACGATAGTAGTCTTTCACAAACACACTTTATTTCTCATATAGACTTTCATTCGGACGATTTCGTTTGAAAATAAAGTTTCCGAATGAAACGAATGTAATGATTGCCATATGCATACGTCCGTTTCCTCCCAATTGAAATTCAAGTACATGCAATACATCGAGTGGTATTTATACCTTATTTAATGAACTATGTAATATACACTACATACTTTGAATCGATTCTCTAGGAAGTGAAATGTTTCAAATACTTAGAAGACTGAATGGTCATATATTTGACTTTCGCCTTTTGATTTTCATCCTTTGATCATCGACCATCATTTATACTTTGAACTTGCACCGCATTAATTTAGAAATCTATGCCTATATGCTACAGGGTGTAATTCCGTGCATCTGGCATATCAATTTAATCTTTTCAAATCTTAGTGCGAATACCTTCTGAAGATTTCGTTATCATGTCAAAGATTATCTTTATTGCTCTCCTTCGAATATTTTCAACATTTGAAGGGAAATGTAGAAGGTAAGACAGTTTACCTTGAAATTCCGGAACGAACAACACAGTATCCTCATAAAATTGATATTCAAATGTATAAGAAAATTAACATCCTTAAATCAGAAACATTGAGATAAGAAGATAGAATATGGATTTTTCCATGGGAACAACTATGATATCTGCACTTGTATATTTCGATGGTGATATTATACATACACATATATTCTGCTAAAAATCTGCTATCCACCCCTCGAAAGGACTACCACGGCTCTGTAGTAAAATTTTAGCGTCAAAATGTAATTTGCTGTAATTGGATAGACTAATCAGTTTCATAACTCGTAATCCAAAAAGTTTACCAGAGTAACATCTTTTTATAGGTATACGTATATGTATATAATACATTTGCATTCAAGCCCTTTGTAAATAGCTCCTTACATGGGTTTAATAAATGAACTACATGTACCCACGCTCAAAAAAGTGCTAAGTGTACAATCATAATGAATAAATCGCTTATCATTTATAAATTCATAGACAAACACATCCGCTTATATCATTTTGATAGATCTCTTCATTCAAATGTTTATACAGAGCTACATGTATATGGCAATATTCTCATTGTATACTGTTCACTCTGTCAGTAAATTAGTGTTTCATCTTTAATGTAGTATGTTAGAATTCAAATCTTTACTTATCATTTGCGTTTGTGCTTTTACACACACAGTCCAAATGGTGTTTTGCAATGCTGCGCAGATCACGTATGGAATAATGAAACCAAGCAATGTATCGGTAGGTTAGCTCAACGACAAGCGTTCTTTTAGAATTATTTGATTCATTATAGGATTAAACATTCTGTTTGAAGAATTCATCGATGTGTAAACTCAGGACATTTTACTCACAAATTGAATAAAAGTGCAAAGCACTTTTATGTTAAGTTTGTGAGTAAAATGTCCGGAGTTTACACATCGATAAATTCTTCAAAAAGAATGTTTGATTCTTATAATTCCAATTCATTCACTTTATTAACAATTGCAAAAATTTAAATAGTTTCCCCGCACTATGTTATTTGTTTTCAGGCGTGTATGAATACATCGCGTTTTAGGATTTATTGATGTATAAACTCTTGTTCAGCTTTATTTTTGTCCAATCAAAACAATTGTAATGAATAACATTGGAATTATTTTAGTATGTTTTTTATCTTGTAACGTGGAATTTTTTCATAAATTAAATGTTACACGACTTTGAAACTTCTATACTGATAATCAATATACGCAGGTGAGCAAATTTAAAACTCCTCATTGCATGTATCGAGTATATTTCTTTGTTATCATTTTTACCAGAGTGTTCGCTGGGTTATCACGGGGAGAATTGCCAAATGACCTGTCCTTATCCAAGTTTTGGCCGGTTATGTCAGTCCGAGTGTAAATGTGACAATGCCTTGTGCGATGTTGCCATTGGTTGTACCCCGAGTCGTACGTAGTGTACATGTAGTATACAACGATTTATTCTTCAGCAGATCCGATTTCTCACCAATTATATGTGGAAAAAATCCTTATATATAACATGGTACTCTTATAGATTGCGAGACTGGCTACTTTGGTAAACTGTGTCAACACCTTTGTCCATATCCCAGCTTTGGAAGACAGTGTAACGAAAGTTGTCTGTGTGACAAAGACGCTTGTAATCCCATCAATGGCTGCTCTGCAAGTAAGCTCATTCTATTCTCACTCTTGCTTCTAGAATATTAATTGCCCTATTTACGAATTCTTTAAAATATTACTGAGAACTAATACGATTTTGTTTCTCTCTCTCTCTCTCTCTCTCTCTCTCTCTCTCTCTCTCTCTCTCTCTCTCTCTCTTATTTACAAATATATACATAAACATAACACATATTGAATTTGTAAAGTTAATTTAATCTTTCCTGTTCTGTAAGCACATACATAATGGGATTAAAATCAAACACAGATACATAAATATCATATGTACTGTATCATGTTGTATCCTGTATCATAAAAGACTTTTTAGAATTAGCATCCAAACAATGGATGTAATAAGAAAAATGTATAGAGGAATTGACTGGGTATTTCTTAATATTTTCACGAGTGAAAATATGAAAAAAAAAAGAACATCCTGTCACACAAGTGAAATAAGTTCTATAACGAACTATGAAGATTGAATGCTATGTTTATTACATTTTCTTCGGTGTTTCCTTTAGCTGTATCTTTATTGATGTTCAGAACAATAAACCTGATTCTTATTTTCGCACTGGGAAAATACTACTTTTGTTTGAAAATGAAAGTTGAGAAAATATCATTTTTTATGCAATTGATAAATTACAGTATTTCACTATTGAAAATAGAATAGTATATTCATGTAGATAAAAAGATTTCAATCATACGTAAATAATGTATCTATAAATTATATATAAAAACTATCAAGGCACACCTCAAACGAAATCTTGAATAGAGATATTCCATTAGAATTTTTATTCGATAAGTATTCAATCACCACGGAATATTTCAGATACCAAACACGACAACCAGCATGACGAACAGCTGCAACTGATATTGACAGGCATATGTTTAAGTGTTGCAATGGTTGTATTGTGTGTAATTCTGGGCCTCTATACATGGAAGGTCCTCACAAAAGATAGTTACCAGTCTGGCCAAGAGACGACCGCGGAAGAAACTTTGTAAATATGGAAAAAATATTTGATGTGTAAGACTACAGAAGTACAAGACCTCTCGCATAATTCGAAATCACAGACAATTTATGATAATTGTTATTGAACATTCTGACAATATGGTATAGGACAGTGTTTTCTGGATAGACATTTAGGCATTCTTGTTTATTATTTAGCTTGAAGTGTGAAATTATATTGCATAGGGGAAAGGATGAAACATTATAACACCAACAAAATGTACATGTAGAATTTCTTAATTATATGCAACTCTGAAGCACATATCAGCTGTAAGCAGAAGTTCATAGTGCGGCGTGTTTCTGTGGTGTGTTGTACATGTAGGACTATGGTTTTTACATATCTACCGCGATGTATAATTCAAATGAAAAGTGGAAAAAACGAACAGAGATCAAGTGATGATAAATAATAGTAATCAGTCTCATATGATAAATCCTATAAGGACACACCGTAGTGGGATCAGTAGGAGTAGGCATCCCCTGTTGAGGGGCAAACACCAGATGTGAGCCCTCTATCTCGATCAGGTAAATGGAGTTCCATCAGCCGTCTAGACCAGGTACATGTAAACTGAGTAATCCGTAGTCAAAGTCAGTATGTAAAGAACGGCCTAACAAGTGGAATGAAATAAATTAGACAGCGTTCGACCTAACGACAAATCATATTTGCAAATAACATGTCATTATTACGACTATAGAATTTGCGAAATACTGACTTTAAACGAAACTTTTGAATCATTTAATTTTACATGTTTACACGCCTTTTCATTGGTTGAAAAATCATTGGAATATCGTATTCCAACGAAAAAATAAATAAATAAATGGCCGGAACTACTTTCTATTGGAATGATGGGGATTCCTCTGGATGTTTCGTATTCATATATAGATTATGGAATCCTGAAAAGAAAACCTTAACAATTCCATCGATCCAAAAAAATTTTAACAACAAATAAAAAAACAAATATCAAATATAAATAACAATTAATTATGCAAAAATGAAATAAACATGGCTATTTGAGAACACCCCCCCCCCCCCCCCCCCCCCCCCCCAATATAACAACACACGTCTGCTTCTGCAATTCCGGGCTGAGAGTTAAATGTATTCAACCGGGGGTGACAATAGTCCAGTTTGCACCTTGCGACAACTTCCTTCATGTCACGAACCCAAATACCAGATACACCGCACACTGCCTAAGAGATGCTGCAATATCGTAGCCCTTGACGACTATGGTTTCGAACTCCGGCATAATATGTTTATGAGTGAGCACCGAAACGAGGCTTCCGTACGACGTTACATCAGACGCCTTAGAAATTCACTGATAAAACTCGAAAACCCCTCTGTAACACTCACTTGTCCAGCTGGAAGCCGTGACAACCCTCAAGAGAACCCTACCTGGCATCCCACATCATGATTATGCACGTGTCCCACGCTTTCCGTTAGTACCGACATCGAACTTTGCACTTAAGGTAGGTAAATACTATTAGAAATTTCTGTCAATCAAATTTTTTTTTCATTTAAATAACTTTAACAACTCATAAACTAACTAAAACACCCATATTAGACATAACTTTGCGGGTTTATTTTTATATTATGTGCTACTGAGCACATATACCCCCAAATGCAAAAGCCAAATTTTAACACAAGAATGCATGATCTCATGTTTTATTAAAAATATGCACCAAAGCACATCATATTAAGCTATAATATATAAAAACCAATAGCTATTCATTTACTGAGAGAATTTTTAAAGATATTCAATTGAAAACATACACAATTGCTGTTTAATCTGCTCACATCCTTCAGAAAAAAATTACAGAATATCGCAATTTTGAAAAATTCTCAAAATCTAAATTGTTTACATGCCAGTTTTTCTTTAAAAATATGTAGCATTATATCTAAGGTTAACAAAAAAACATATTTTACCATAGTTGACCAGAGATATTTCGCAAAATGGTCTCTTAAGTACGTAAACCCCCATTTTTAAATTTAAGTTTTACAATTATTCTTTGCACACTTTGAAAATAGTAAATTGTAACAGCAAATACAGTCTTAAAATAAAGATTAACAGAATATGACAATATATATATATATATATATATATATATATATATATATATATATGTAAAACATACTGAAAATTTTGTCCTACCAGACAATTAGAAACAAGAAGGGGGGGGGGGGGCTCCCCACCCCTTCCTTTTTCTCACAATTTTTTTGGTGTGTGTGTTATTCTTTTTTTGTTTGGCTATCAATCATATCATACATAAAAATACCTACATGTTATCTCAAACTTATAGAAAAAATAAATATAGTGTAACATGTGTAGATTCTAGCAACTACAGCTCATGTACAAATAATTTTGTTTCTTGAAAGTACTTGTGAAGAAGAGTTCAAATATTCAACAGCTTTGCTGATGATTTTCTGAGGATTTATAATTCGATCTGGGTTTCTTTGAACCAAACACAAACTCACTAAAAACAGTTTGAATTCCACTGTGAGGGTCACGCCTATGTATGATTTTTAACTTGTTCAGGCTTAGATTGCAAGCTATGAGCCTTTTAGAGATCAATGTAGATATTACATTGCTTTGTACCATTGGAACTAGTGCGGACTTGATACTATAATAATTCATGGTAAATATATCTAAGATTCACATTTGAATGCCAAATTTGACTCGTACAGTTTTTGTAAACTACAAACATCGGACAAAGAAGTTATAACTGGAACTCTCTAGTCGGTGTTTAAAATTTAAAACCGGATACGTAAAAGCACGGACTTTCCTTAATTCCAGTTCCACTCAACAAAATTCCAGCAATTTTCTCTCAAAAGGACTTATCTCTAACTCATCCTTTCAAAACTGCATCCCTCAGTCCACAAGAAACCCGTTTGCTCAACAGTAACCACAGTTCGTAGAAGTCGCCATAAGGCCTAACTGATTTAGGTTTTTTTTAAATTGTGTATTCACAAATTACTACGCCCATCTTGAAATTACATAGAATGTAGTCCAAGAATAACTCGTTAATTCAACTCAAATCATATAATGTTTTATCATTTACATATTTCAAAGATAAGGAATGAATATAATCTTTTCGTTGGTTTGAGGTATTCCACGAGGGAAAAGGACGGAAAACTTTGCATCATGCGCTACGCGCAATGATGCAGTTTTCCGTCTTTTTTTTTTTTTTTTCTTTTTTTTTTTGTGGTATACCTCCATCCAACGAATAGATAATATATTCATTCCTTAAAACGCATTCAACATCAGTAGCTTGCCTCGATTTTAAAATTGATCACACGCAGAAAACGCTGTCGCGGATCGAAGCAGTTTGAGAGACATACCCACCATGTGCATGTGATAATAAAGTATTTCTACATAAATGTGGAAAGTTGACCATTTTAAAATATCAAGTCAACTCCTTTGTTACATGTATAAAGTTGATTTGTCTGTTTACATGTATGTTCAATACAAATATCCCAATGATAAGCCGATATGGAAGACTCTGTAGTATCATTAATTTTGAGTTCACTGGGAATCAACATATGAATGAAAATAAACATTTTTAATAGGAAAAATGTTGTCGATATATCTAAATGTTGCGTTTTCTTGTTTTTCTTGTTTTGAATAAATTCTGCCTCATGAAAGATGAAGATAACAAACAGTGATCAATCTCATAACTCCTATAAGCAATACAAAATATATAGTTGGCAAACACGGACCTCTGGACACACAAGGACCCATATTTACTAAAGTTCGTAGACGTAAACGTAAACGTAGGATTTACGTCTGACTTAAGGTATTCCATGTATAATGAAAGGATAATGAACAATTTTGAAGGATTTAGATCAACATAAAAGTTTATTATTAAATAATGATGAAAGTGAAGCAGATGAAATTCACATGGCTGGTAAATTATTAGAAGCTGACCTTTTTGCACTTAAGACTTTTTGGAAGAGATGTCTGCCCTTTGTAAAAATAAGAAAAATCTAATTTTCTAAAAATGACCATACGGTCAATGATTGATTTTATTTCATATTTTCATAAAAACAAAGTATATGTAACTTTCTACCAAGAGATAGTTATGAAAATATAATTTGTTTTTAGAATATTGTAATAAAACCTGCCTTTTCCATATACTTCAATGTTAAATTCTAGGTGAAATAAATCAGGCAGTAAATAAAATTTTGCAAATTCCTATGGTGGGTTATTTTTATTTGAAGGACCCTTCAAAATGATACCATAATTACAAATATTCCACCATCCATTTATTAGATATGAAATATGGTCATTATACATTGAATACCTTAAGATAAGAGTTACGTACTCGTAAAATGGTATTCACAAAACCGTTCGTAGCCGCAAACGTAACTTACGAATTCTTAAATGTACGATTGCACTTACGCGTGCGCAATGGCTAATTTCACTTCGAAGCGTAAAAAGTGTGAATTTGCTCATCTACTTTGAATCCCCTACGCTACCGCCGCATTATAGGCGTGGGAGCACGCAGCGACTGTCCGTATATCGAGCGAAGTGAAAAGTTTGATTTTAAATCAGACTGAGATCCGCCACAAGGTAAATCAGATCGGGCTCAAAATTTTTAGAATACGCCAGTTTCGAGATACGAACTCTTCTGTATAGGAGGTGCATTTAGTGGAACTTTGAATCCCTAAGTGGGACAGAGTGGATTTACAGCCAACGAGAAAGACGATGAAATGTATTAAAAGCGGCTTCTCTTGAAAAATGTAAATGTGGGAAATACAAAATACTATCGAAAGAAATGTTTTACCGAAGTGGAAACATACAAACGATGTCATATTTGCAAGAAATATCTTGGATATGGTACTTATGACCAACGAAATAACGTGATAGGATAAGAATTCCTAAATACTTATCACTTACTTAGTTTGTCTATCAGTCGAATTCGGGTTATCAAACAGCGTATGAGAAACTTATTGAGTACATGCACTTACGCTTTTATGAATATCTGTCCCACTCCCGCGTGTAAACAAATTCTTTCACACCTTACTATGTATGAGAGTTCTCAAAGGGAAATAACTCGGAAGTATCTCAAAACCGGCGTATTGCAGATGATTTCGTTGAAAACGATAATCTGGATAAATACAATTAATTTGTATATTACTAACCAGCTTATATGCATCTAGAGGGCTTGTAAGGTCTTTATGCAAGAAATTATCGATAAAAATGACAAGTGCCATTTGCTTTGTTTATTCTTAAAGTTACGATCAGCTTACGTGTACTAGTATATCACACGTAGAGTTACGCTTATTTCTGACGTAAATCTACGTCTATGGCTGTTAGTGAATACCGTCCCACACGTAAACGTCTAGATTTACGCTACGTTTACGTCTACGAACTTTAGTAAATATGGGCCCAGAGGTGGGATCAGGCGGCCGTTTCACTAAACGATCGTATAACGAAAACGTACACTTAAATGTGAACGTAGCACGTAAGACCGTTTCACTAAAAGTTACGATTTGCGATTTACGATCAATATTGATCGTAGGCCTACGAGTGGTCTAGGGCTATCGTAAGTGCTCCTACATGCACGTAAATGAGCAATATGGCCGCCATGCTGGCCCTGCCTGAGATAATTTTGTGGTAGTATTTATGGCATGTCAAACGTTGCAATATTTGATCTTTTCCATTTGTATTGCATAATTTTCCATTTGTATTCTATATTTTCCATTTGCATTGTATAATTTTTCATTTGCATTGTATAATTTCCATTTGTATTGTATAATTTTCCATTTGTATTGTATAATTTTCCATTTGTATTCTATATTTTTTCATTTGTATTCTATATTTTCCATTTGCATTGCATAATTTTTCATTTGTATTGTATCCAGGAAATGTTTATTTTGATTTGTTACGAAGGATTTCATTAGTTAACGTCACTGATATACCACAAATGTAGACGTGCTTAGCACACAGGGCTGTAGCAATGACGGTTCTTTATCGTGCCAACGCCTGTGCAGCGATACGGAATATCTGTTTTTAAGGTCATTACGGAAAGACCCGTGATTCTCACTTTTAAATGCCGAGTGTTTGGCAAAGGAGCAATCACTGTCTTGGTTTGATGCGGCAATGATAGTAACGGTTCTCGAACTCACGACCTCCCGCCCACAAACCAAGCGATATATCACTGAGCTACCGCGACCAGGTCCATGCAGGACTAGTTATTTTTAAAAATACGTAGCTAGCTCTAGTAATGGCGAATCCCCCCCCCCCTTCATTAAAAAACAAAATAGAACTGTCCAAACTGTCTAGAAAAGCATGCACATTTTTATTTAGTCAGAATTGAGTAGATTCGGGGGACTTAATTCGACCCTTGGGTCCCCACCAATTGTTCACATCGAGTTTGATTTTTAAGTTATCGTTTATTGAATTTGGTACGACGCAAGATGTTGAAGAGGTAAAGTTCAAGAGTCACGTTTCGCAGGAATGTACCGTATTTGCTAAGTGTATATGGTGTAACACCCCCCACCCCCACCCCCCATTAATTTATCGCTTTTATGCGTCTAATGAGATCAGCATATTCAAACTAGTTTCCTATTTAACCACTAGCTGATCTTGATAATTCTGAACGCAGTAAACTGCTGGATGTCTGGGGACTGCCTTAAGATCCCTAGTGAGTCCAGTGCAAAGCCTTGGTGGAGGGGGGGGGGGGTTGCAGGGGGAGGGCGAAGTCAGTGGCGGATTTAAGGGGGGCGCCCCCCCCCCCCTAAAATTTTCAAATTTAAGGTAAATCATGGTATCTTGTTTAGAAAAATGTATTAAACGATAAAAGAAGCAATAATTTCTCCCATTCCCGGAGAAATAAATGACAAAATCTTTTGATTTCTTGAATTACTTTATTGAGAGAACTTAATTTTTCCAGAAACCCTTAAAATTTGCGTCGTTTTACCAATTTCACTGTATTAAAAATGACATATTTCAAGCTCTATAAAATCTGTAAAATCCAGGAGCTTCCGGGGGCTTCGCTCCTGGACCCCCACCAGGGCTTCGTCCTGGACCCACTGGGGGCCACCTTAAGGCGGCCCCCAGACCCCCTGTCTCATAAAGTGGCGCCCCCGTAACCGCAATTCCTGGATCCGTCCCTGAAGTCCCCTGAAACAAGTGCGTTTCTGACAAAATAAAACGTACATGCATGCTTTTTTCGACATCTCTATACAAAATATCATATTTGTGAAGGGAAAAAAGGGGGGAGGGGTGTCCCGGCGCAAGATTTCTCATTGCTAGCTACTTGTATGTTCAACTAGTCCTTATATGGAACCGATCGCGGTAGTTAAGTGATATACCCTTTGGTTCGTAACCGTGAAGTCGCATGTTCGAGTTCTACTCGTGCCGTGGCTGCATCAAACCTTAGACGTAAATATAGTTAATACATTCCCATACGCATTGCTATTTAAAAGTGAGAATCATGGATCTTTCGGATAATGTGACCTTAAAAGCAGACACCCCGTGTTGCGACAGGCGTTGGCACGTTAACGAACCCCCACTGCTACGCCACTGTGATCGTACACGTAGCATAGTAAGTCTATTTGTGGTACGTCACCTGCAGCTGGTGACGGCTAAATATAAGTGAGACCTAAACTAATGGAATCCTTCGTAACAAATCAAAATAAACAATCCCTCGTATGCAATACAAATGAAAGATTTTGCAATGCAAATGGAAATTATACAATACAAACGAAAAAATTATATAATACAAATGGAAAATATAGAATACAAATGGAAAATTATACAATACAAATGGAAAATATAGAATACAAATGGAAAATTATACAATACAAATGGAATTTATACAATGCAAATGAAAAATTATACAATGCAAATGGAAAATATAGAATACAAATGGAAAATTATACAATACAAATGGAAAAGATCAAATATTGCAACGTTTGACATGCCATAAGTATTTACCTGACTGAGTTTGTTTATACTTAATCTTTGTAGGAGGAAAACAATCACAATGACTTGCAGTCTGCTTTTGCACAAGAATATTGTACAGTCCGAGCCCGAATCTTAAATCAATTAGAGTTACCCTTCTTTCTTACGCGCAACTACAGAAATGCCAGCCTCACAGGGGCTAAGCCTGTTTTGGGGCCGAACTCTGTGATACCATGAATATAGTAAATATAGGTTTATGGTATCACAGAGTTCGGGCCCAAAACAGGCTTAGCCCCTGTGACCAGTCTTTCCACTAGCATTTTTTAAAAAGTGATGAGGGGGGGGGGGGGGGGGGGGGGGGGGTTGTAGTCAATAATATATCGAAGTTTGCATGTAATAATAACGAAAACAGTTGTTAGAAAAGTAATAGGGGAGGGGAGAGATGTTGCTACATGTGCCTGCATCACCGTTAGTTTACATGTATATTTAACATTACGCAGAATTCTAGACATTAAAATTCTCGTAGACATGTTCAGAAATTAAGTTTCTTAAGTAACAGTTGATTTAAATCCGAGATGTTGCGATTCGACGTACTCGGCTATATTTTTTCCGTCTGATCAATACCTTTGATGCAACTGACTAACTGCACAATACATGCATATTCGAATGATAAACATTACAAATATTCAGGAATATATGATAATAACATGATTTGGTGATGGGAGAGGGGTTAAAATCCTAATTTTGCAAGTGGAACGTATCTGTAGTTTTATGAAGGTCGTAAGAAATTAAACATACAAACTAGACCTATATGTATACACAGAAAAGGAATGGTCATTATCGGACCCTTGGGGCTCCCGCGACCCCTTGTTATAAATTAAGTGGAATATCATTGATGATTTTTAATAAATGATCTGGATTATGCATCATTACGTAAAGCCGAAAGTATATATGCTTACATGCCTAAACGAGAGAAAAACATAAAATACGAATGCATAGGAAAAATAAATTTCAAGTCATTTAAGAGACAAATTGAGTCCATCATTTGTATGAAATTCATACAAATAAGTGAATAGATATGTCCATAGTGTTACATAGCGTATTAGCATATTTTACATATTAAACGAATACATGTATATATCCATGGTTTAAAATGTTTGATGCAGGATAAAATTTCCTATATTTGTGTGCAATTTTAGTTTCATTTTATTATCATATTGTTTTATCAATACCATTTCATTTTCTTATTATTTTTATTTAATATAAATATAATTTACCGTTTAGGGGTCTATTGATGGAAACTTGACTCACTAGAGCAGATCAGTCGATACATGGCATTTAAAATTCTGTAAAATGTAGATCTTTAATGTTATTTTCTATATCCCCCCCCCCCCCAATTTTAACTGAGTTACATGAAAGTCAATAAAAATTATTCTATCAATTGTTTTAACATTCTAAGAATTTTCTCTACGTTACACTAGAGATCGGGCTCAAAATTTCCATTGTATTTGTTGACAACATGCATGAGTTACTGCAGACAATAAGGATA